>NC_068302.1:1115388-1285388 GCF_025860055.1 Xyrauchen texanus | reverse complement strand
TAATATTGAGCACTTTCACACAGGGGAAACACAGACAGGAAATGGAAACGTTATATCTTGTCTGTCAGATAGAAATAGACTGATACATAGAAGGAAGAGAAGAACATCACTCGAACCATTTTCCTGATGGCAGCGTTGGAGTGGTTTGCAGCGGTTGAGATCAACTCAAGAGCATCTGAAAGACACAGGAAGAGTTCAAACATCAACATTTCAGCAGTCTGCTTTTCTTTTTGGGGGATATGGCTCTGAAATCTGATTAGAAGAGCCACATTTAACCCTTCCTTGGTCTTGTGGGTCATTTTGACCTGTTTTTCAAAAGTTCTGCAAGACCACAGAAGGGTTAAAGTAATATAATATATAAATATAATAGCAATTATACATGCACATCACCTTACATGCAACCCCCGAAGGGGTTTATTTTGCGATAATAATCACTTGACTAAACATTATTCTTCTTATTACATGGCAACTTGCCAATTAAATGGACATGGACATAAATATTGAAATATTGATGCTGAGTTAAAATTATGAGGAGATATGAGGGACACATAACTAGCACAGCCATGTAAGAAATGAGTTTCCTGGGATATTGGTCAATTATCCAGTTAATTAGAGTGCTGTCGATTTAACACGTTCATTTAATATAAATAAATAATTAACGCAATTAATCATGTCACCTGACTTTTGATTTAAACTGCATAAAATAGTGCATGTTTTCCTGTCACCAGAGCAATTCAAGCTTGAAATACAGAGTTCATGTTTTTACGAGAAGCGTCAGCAGGGGGCAGTCAGCGTGCCTCAACAAACCTCACATGCAGCGCACACACAGAATGAGGACCCTTTCTTGACAGCTGGACAAAACACAACAGAACGCAGGGATCTCCAGATGCCATTTTCACAGTTTCAGCTACTATTAACTTGACACAGTGCCCTAAAAACGCTCAGTTTATGACTAAAAACCAGAGAGATGCTCCAAAAACTCTCAGTCTGACTCATATGTACACAGACCGACAATTAAAAATAGTGCAGAAGGAACGCAAGAACACGTCCTGTGAAAACTCGACTGCAAGAATGGATTGTTCTGGACTGCAGGCTTATGGTCAATGATATGGGCCTAAAACAAATGTAAGAACAGAAATTAAAAGGTTTAAATAAAGTTAGATTGTACGCGAGATATCGCGAGCGTAGGAAAACTGAGATGGGAAGAGGAAGAGAGGAGAGGAAGAGGTGAGAAAGGCACGAGGTAATCGGGTGGAACGAGGTGGAGAGAAGTTGTGAGAAATGTTGAAATAAACCCTGAGTTTGGAGCACAGAAGTCTTGGTCTGACTCCTCTATTCAGTGGCCATAACAACCAAGGAAAATAGCCAAGAACCCACGCATAATAATGCCGGATTCATCCAGACCTACATATTTGAGTATTACACAAACAATAAACATAAACATGCTTTACTCCTGCACAATAATGCAATATATTTCAATCTGAATTGATTATCTAAATATAGTATATTTAGAATTATTTGAATTATTCTGTTTATATTAAATTCTCTTTCTAAGCTGATATTGATATACACAATTAATTGGATTCAGCGTGTCGTGTCATTCATTTTATTAAAATCTTGAATTGATTGACGGCCCTAATGAATTCATATTATAAATGTAGAGGTTTGAGTCATTTTAATTGAAGTAAATAGAGTATTCCAGGTTGCTTAGACTTAACAGGTCAGTTTGTAAAAAAGGAAACACACATGCGTGTATTAGTGCATTTATAATGAAACCTATGAGGTAACGTTTCAGCAACACAATAAACTTCTCTAAATGCAATTTAATTAGCGCATTTCTATTGACTGTGTGGTTGTAGTTCATATTAAGGCAGGGGGAAGTAACAGAGTAACAACACACAGAAACACACACACACACACCACTAATGTGTTTTTAACATGTTTTGAACACTCACTTTGAGCGTCTTTTCGGTCCGGAGCACTGTCTGGCAGTTTCTTCAAGTAATCTTTCAGAAGGAGCTCGTAACGGGGAATACGCTGCACTGGCTCCAACATATGATGCTGCAAAGTCAAGTTACCACACACATCCTGCTTCTGTATACACACACACACACACACACACACACACACACACACACAGGTTTTCAGAGAGCAGTTTTGAGACAGAGGGTCTGTTTGAAAACCTAGTGAGCTGCCACTGAGGAGGCATTTTTTAGACATCATAAGCACGCTTCTGAAGTGAAGGCTGTTCCATTAGGTAGGTATTTTAATTATGCTGCCTCAAAAATATCTTCTTTTGGACAAATTCTAAGATAGCATCGTATGCATCCCAGAGTGTGCCATGATACGCTTGATGGAAAAATACATTTAAGAAGTATTCAAGAATATACTTGGTGGAGTGTTCCACCAAAATAAAAGCCAGAGGGGTTTAAAGTCAAGATATTACAATTGAAATTGTTTTATTTTATAATGTAATTATATTATTATTATTAATATATTTTAACTCACTGAGCACTTTATTTAGGCTAGAACTTTGGTCCTAATAAAATGCCTGGCGTGTTGTTCTGCTGTTGTTGCCCATTCGCCTCAAGGCTTGACATGTTGTGCAATCTAAGATGATATTCTTCTCATCACAATTGTACAGAGTGGTTATCTGAGTTACAGTAGACTTTATCAGTTCAAACCAGTCTGGTCATTCTCTGTTGACGTCTCTCATCAACAAGGCATTTCCGTCCACAGAACTGCCACTCACTGGATGATTTTTGTTTTTGGCACCATTCTGAGTAAATTCTAGAGACTGTTGTGTGTGAAAACCCAGAAATACTCAAACTAGCCCATCTGGCACCAACAAACATGCCACAGTCCAAATCACTGAGATCCCATTTTTCCCCATTCTGATGGTTGATGTGAACATTAACTGAAGCTCCTGACCCGTATCTGCATGATGTTATGCACTGCTGCCATTCGAATGGCTAATTAGACAATTGCATTAATAAGTAGGTGTACAGGTGTCCCTAAAAGTGCTCAGTGAGTGAATAACAAATTACAATAATAGAAATTGACTGAGTACAAATGAGATCCACTAAAGAATTAATTCCCGGTGCAACTACAATGTGAAAAATAAAATCAACTGGCTTCATTATCACTGGAATTACTGTTCATTTTGCTGCTGTGTTATCCAGTATAGTTAACAATTAAGGTTTTATTTAATATTTTTTTGTCTCCTCTATTTTATATATATATATATATATATATTTAATTGGTTTTGGTGCATCCCTAATAATAACATATAGAATTTAATTATTTCAACAAATATTCATTTAAAATGATCATTTTCGGCCCAGTGTATACAGAATTTTGGGTTTCGGTGCATTTCTAGTTTTGAGTTGAGCCTCTCGTGAGGAGTGCTACTTGAATGACACACACACAGTTGATACCTGAATGTTTCCATAGAAGACAGCTGACTATGTAGGCATGAGACCGTAATGAAGCTCACCAAGTTTTGGAATAGACCCAAAGTCACAGTCTAATATACAGGAAGTGAAATCCTCTGTAGTGTGTAGTACACTGGCTCTGACCTGAATGTTTTGTACGACACTTTTGAAGTGAGCAGATCGCTGCGTCCATGTGCTCACCAGCTCCATAGCCCGATCAAAGTTCTTCACGTACTCGCCGTACATCTTCAGAAACGGGGCTAATTTCTGCAGGATGTCCCCAATGCGAGGATTGCTGCTCCTGACACACACACACACACACACACACACACACACATGTTTTAAATGATGGTTACAATAGCATTGGTTTTTATTTTATTTAATTTTATTTTAAGGAAAACAATCTACACTTGCTAAACTATTAAACTGTTTAAAGATCAAAGCAACACACACACATGCAGGCTCTGAAAAAATCTCCCAAATGAAAGATGGCATCTGTTAGCAAATTATGCTTTTAACTTCATTTTTCCCTTGCCATTTTTCAATGACTTTAAAGCAACTTTTTAGTGTCTCATCACCACACAAACTACACTAGCAGTGTTGGGGACTCTATGTTGAAATTGTGTATTCTCAAGCTACTCAAGATAACTTAAAGTTATACAGTCAAATAGTTAGCTAACAAGCTACTATCAAAAGGTAACTAACTAAATACATTGAAACTATTTAAAGACATTTTTTTATATATTTAACAATCATATGATCTCATTTAATTCTGCAATCAGTTCTGAATTACAGCTTAACCTAGTAATTATTAAGGGTGACATTCCCTTATGGAAATTAACCATGGTTCCCCTTCTGTCACTTGTGTCGAATGAAGTGACACAAGGGGTCTTCCTTCGCATACCTCTGAACTTGAGATAGGACCAATGTGAAATTGCCAGACAGAATTTGCATGTCCCGTCCCCGGACATACAGGTACAAAGGGAAGCGGGCGTGTGTCTGTCAGTCACATTTTGTGCAACAAAGTTCACCACTGTTCCACTCACCTCGACTGGCGAGAAGCACTGCTGTTGGATCTACGGCGCATTTCCAGCTGGCGTTCTCTCTCTCTGCACGCTGCGCAGTCCACGCCCCTGGGTACTTCAACAGCGTTTTTCATTGCCTAAAAGTGTGTTTTCCCCTCCTAAAAGAGTTTATTTTCACTCGTAAAAGACCAATACACGAGCAGGTGTTGAACGTCCTTTTCAGGACGCGTCTTTTTCAAGATGCCTTTCTGCCTCTGTGCAGTTCCTGGATGCGGTCGATATCTCTCCAAGACCGCTGCCTCGTGTGCCTGGGCAGCAATCACACTGCGGTGGCGTTCGCAGATGGTTCATGTACTCACTGCGAGAACATGACCATGGCAGCGCTGCGGTCGCGGCTCTTCTTTCTCAAGGAGAATGCCACTTCCGCAATGTCCTCATTTCTATTGTACCTTGTCACTATCCCATAAGAGAACACAGTGATAACAGTGAATTTAACATAACTTACAACGGTTTCTTTTTTCACTACTGTATAACCATGTGAACCATTAACCCAATATGCTTCAATACAATTTACAGTGGTATATATAAAAAAAATACCATTAAACTATCTGCGTACAGTATAACGGCAGAAACAAAAGTAACATCAGTACAAAGCGCACACCACTTAGTACATCTGAAAGTCTTTCAAGTAAGCTGGTGTCCGACGTGTCCTGGTACGTGCATGTGGTGTGGATGTCTGTGTGACAGGGGACACTGGGGCACCAGTGGGTACTCCCACTACCATTGAAGGTTGCATTTGGGGGGGGCTGTACCAAGGATGGTGCGGGGCAAATGTCTGTTGCATTGTCTGTTGAAACCTCCAGTACCGGTCCGTGCCCCGTTAAAGGCTGGGGTGCTTGCGGCAAACGTGCAGTGGGGGTTCCCGGGTTCATTGGCGTGATATGGGGCGGGAGGAGACCTGATAGCGTGTTCAGGGTGTTTGGTTTGACAGTTAACAGAGGTGAGGGGGGAGTGTGTGTTTGTAAATAATCAGTGATGTATGGCTTCATGCGATTATAGTGAATGACTTTTGTTTTGGAGTGTGTTTTGGAAGTATCACGAACTGCAAAATCCACGGGGTTTAAACCACCAGGGGGTGTTATTGAATGCAAAACCTCATAAGGACCCACCCATCGGGGACGTAGTTTGTTATGCTTGTTGGCCGGGTCATCAACGAGTACTAAATCGCCCGCCTTGTATTTTACATGCCGATCGTAGTAAAGGTTTCTCAATGCCCCCGTCTCCCAGCTTGGCCTCTTCAGCGACACTGTCGATGACTTTGCCCAGCAGTTCTCGGTGGTGGAGAAGCAGATGGAGGCAATATCCCACATCATGCCACGGCGCCACAAGCCAGCGCGCCCTGCCTGCTGGCCGAGGGCGTCCCCATGCGACTAAACCACAGGCAGCTCTGCCTCAACCTGGGCCCAGCTCTCAGCCCCAGCGACAAGCACCTCGCAGATGGCTTACGTCCCCTGTCTCCAGAACCATTTCCAGGACCAGGAAAGCTCCGAAGCGCTCCTGAGACGGGCGACCCAGGCAGTCAGATTTTTGCTCCATAGCTGGTACCAAGACCACTCCATCCCCCAGTGGAGGGCCAGGAGGAGAATCCTTATTTTCATTACTTTCATTCGCTGCACATCTTTTCTAGGCATGTCTTAATGACAGCGCATCTCACCAACGAGCGCGGCGGTTCCTCTAAAACAATTCCAGAGGCTCCTGGGGCATTTGGCATCCTCAGGCGCGGCGCTCGAGTTAAAGCATATGAGACCGCTTCAGCACTGGCTGCAGACTCGAGTCCCAAGATGGGCATGGCGCCAGGGCACATACCGTGTGACAATCACCCCCTCCTGCCATCAGACTTTCAAGCCTTGGACAGACCTCTGCTTTCTTTAGACTGGAGTGCCCTTGCAGCAGGTGTCCCGATGTGTCATGGTCACCACAGATGCCTCTCAATGGGGTTGGTGGGCTGTGTGCAATGGGCACACTGCTGGCTCCTGGACAGTACACCAGCTGCGTTGGCACATCAACTGCCTAAAGTTGCTGGCTGTATCTCTTGCTCGGATTCTCCTGCTAATTCGGGGCAAGTACGTCTTGATCCATTCAGACAGCACCACAACGGTAGCATACATAAATCGCCAAGGCGTCGTGCGCTCTCGTCACATGTCACAACTTGCAAGCCATCTCCTCCTTTGGAGTCAGCTGCGACTCAGGTCGCTGCACGCCACTCACATCCCTGGCAACTGCAACACCGGCCCACCACGACGCAGTAGATGGCAAGTCCTTGGGTAAGCATGACTTGATTATCAGGTTCCTTAGAGGCGCCCGGAGACTGAACCCTCCCCGGCCAACCCTGTTCCCCTCCTGGGATCTCTTCATTCGACACATGAATGAAGACTTCGTCTCGTTCCCTCCCTCAGGGAAAGGAAGTTACGACAGTAACCATGACGTTACTAGTCTATTACAATATTACTATAGTAAAATCATGGATACTTTTTGTAATGGTTTAAACAAATAGGGTGACAATATTAAATTAAACATACATATATATCAAATAAATAAACTAGAAACCACCCTATTTTTATAACTGAAACAAAATATAGTGATAATCAGCAATACAGTTAATAATTCACTTAAAAAGAAGAAGTGTCTATTTAAGGTTGCGTGGGGTTCAAGTCAATCAGTAAATAATTTAAGTGAATTAATTCATTCACATGAACCGACCAAAAGAACCGAATCACTTCTCAATGCTAAGTATAAGAGAACAGTTTATTTTAACCAGTTTATTTACATGAACTATCCAAAAAAATTTAAACGATTCACATAAATGATTCTGTCTTCTCAGAGCTACATGTTAGAGGATGGTTAGTTGAGTTGTTTTACTTCTTCCTCGACTCTATTACTGTGTTCACAATACCAAGTAACAAATTAAGTGTTTTGCGATGCTGCAGCGCTACTCGCCGGAAAATTAAGCTTGATAATTAAATGCACTATAAAAGTTTGTTTTCAGTCAGATTAAAGCATTATATATTTGTACACAACATATTTTTTAAATGTCATGTAAACGTGTTTTTTGTGAAATTAAAGTAACAGACCTACATAATGCAATTGTAGATCGGCTCGTTCTAGCATGTACACCTGTTACTCGAACCACAATAGGCCTCGGCATTATGTGCATGCTCCGAGAAACAGAGCTGCTGCAATGTGTGCTTAACCCTGAAGTTGAACACAACACAAAGCAGAAAGAAGAAGCGCAACAACAACAACACTTGTGTGCGTTTCATTCAGTAGTGATCATCCCTATGCCCTATTCCCTTCAAAGACTTTACCATACACTGTGAGAGCTTTGAATGGCTGAAAGATGTGGAGCTGAATCATAACGTTTATGTGAAACTCACCTTTTATGTCATTTTATTGGAAATTTAGTTTGAAGTGATCTTACAGCGTGGTGATAATGATTGTTCACCCTTTTCCTTTGCAGTAGTATTAAATTAAATTACATTCTTTACACAAAAAAAACCCAACTATGATCTTATGTGGAGTATTTTCACAATTTCCTTCATAAAATACAATAAAGAGAGTAACAGATGCATTCTATGGCCAAGGTTATTAGGCTAGCATTAGCATTAGTGCCATAAATGCAATATGTAAACATAACAAATGACTCATCTACTGCATATATCTTACTTTCAATTATCATTGAGTGGTTAAAACAGCATCTTATTGATCTCATGTGGATTCCATTTATAGAATGAGGCAGGAAGCATTATATGTATTAATTGCAGTCTAAACACAGAGTGTGCTGCACAGGCACAGATACAAAACGTCTATGGCGTATGCTTCAAACGTGAAATGATACAGCGCTTTTCGCTACCCGGATCAATGGACAAAGCAGCCCAAGCGCAGAGCAGCTGCTCTTACGTGTCCGTGGACCGTCTGGAGCGTTCAACCTCACAGCTTACATTACAGCGCTGTGAGGACCAGTGAGAAGAACAGCACGAGTCATGGAAATATTTGAATTCACACAGCATTCTCTGGTGTAAACCTCTCTGTGAGCAAACTAGCATGACAAACCACCCGTGACATGCACAGACTTTTCACACATCATCATCTTTATCATGAATTTACTCTAACACTAACTGTATTGACTATAGTATTATAGTACATTCATAATAAATATTATATTACTACTATAGCTCTATTAAATTTATAATAGGCTACATTAGGGAAGTGAGGGAATATCATACATTTTTGTTACAAGTATGGCTGTTTATAAATGTTTTTTATTTGATTTAATTTTGTATGTATAGTTTTAAATGTGTTTAGGATACTGATTTGCTTTACAAAAATGCCAACGTTTGTTTTATAGAAATAATGTTACATTTTTCCATGATAGTGACGATCCATGCTTGATTTTACCTGAGGTTACCATGGTCTTGTTACAAATACCTCTGTTTAAACTATATAAACTAGGGTACATTTTCATAAGGGCAAATGCAAAATAGAATAAAGGGTTTAAAGCCCTAAAGATTTATGGACAAACTAGATTTCCTTCTGTGTAAAAGCTGTTCTCATTTCATGCAAAAAATACAAAATAAAATGAAAAATGGATAGTTCATTGATTATTTCCTGAATTAAAATAAAATCCATGATTAAAGTAAAACATGAAGTACTTTACTAGACACAAATAAATAAATAAGGCAATCCCTTAAAGTAGACAGTTTAAAAAGTAAAAAAAAAAAAAGACGACTTTTTAGTCAAGGGACTTGTGAACATGTCTGTCTTATAACTGCCCATGTAAGGCGCTCTTGGTGTCCAAGATGTTAGGAGTAGCCGAGTACTGGAATTTGTCATGCAAACAAAACAGTGAAACATTTATATAACATACAAATATAAATTAAATGTCAACTGCAGAAGGGGAGGGGGTGATTCATTTATTATAATTCTAATGATCATAATAGTTTTAAAATGTATGTGTGTGTTTATGTTTGTGTGTGTGTGTGTGTGTATGTTTGTGTGTGTGTGTGTGTGTGTGTGTAAGTGTGTATGTTTGTGTTTGTGTATGTGTGTGTGTGTGTTTGTGTTTGTATGTCTATGTCTGTTTGTGTGTGTATGTCTGTGTCTGTGTCTCTGTGTGTGTGTGTGTGTGTGTGTGTGTGTGTGTGTGTGTGTGTGTGTTCTCACCACTCCTGTGTTATGCGTGTGTGCAGATCAGGCAGCAGGAACTGATGGTGAAAGCGGTGAATGCAGGAGATGTTGGAGAAGATTCCAGTGATGACATCAGCAGGGATGCCTGATTCCGTCAGACGAGCACAGAACACCTGCACACACACACACAGGTTAACACGGTGTCATCTATCCACATGAAGATCTTCTGTGTGTGTGTGTGTGTGTGTGTGTGTGTGTGTGTGTGTTACCTGGTCAAGCAAATTGAGTCTTTTGACATAAGCTTCTTCTGTTTGAAGCAACTCTTTAGCAATATTCAACAACTTCTGAGAGTCACACTGCAAACCCTGAGAGACACACAGAGAGAAAGAGGTCAAAGTTGTGCTTCATGCTTGTGTTGAAGGTGTTAAAGCATGAAGGTGTGAAGCGTGTTCAAAAAATGTATGGTACAAATACTTCCAGAACCCAGAGAGCTGAAAAAGTGGGCACTATTGAACTCTATTGAACGCTCGTATCCCATGGTACAGTAAAACAACAATATTGTCCAGAAAAATAAAAAGCACTCACTGTCCTCTGGATAACTCCAGTTACTGAAAGCCCAATACATTTCAATGATGGGTTTGATTGTATCAATCAAATATTTATGTATATCTAATGATATAAAAATCGTATTAATCTTATTTTGCACAAGATTACTTTTAATGTTTTTATATGATGCTTTTTTACGTTTAATTGCTGCTCTTACTGAAAAAACAAAGCAATATTTACTCAGTTCTCTAATTTATTACTGGCTCTTGAATAATTACTTTAAAATATTGGAGCAATGTTAATTAAGAAACACTTGAAAAGTTACATTGTTTAAATGTAATTTGTATGTATATATATTAATATAAAAAATAAATAATAACACAGTTTTTCCAGTAGCACATTTAAGAATATATTGAAAACTGAACAATTAAGTTGGTAAATGTGACAGTACTGTACGTCAATAAAACAGCTCAAAGGATTTCAATAATCTAAACAAGATGAAATAAGCGCATGGAGGAATATTTTTATCTTGAAAATTGAAGAAAAGAAAAAGCTGCCCTTAACGACAGCAGTAACCTGCTTGTAGAAGGCCAAAGAGGAGTCCAGAATGACACTGCCATTTTTGACGTTATTAGGCAGTTTAGCAGTAAAGGGACATATCCGGTTACCAACAGTGGTAACTGAGGCAGGAGAATTGAAAACAATTACTTCGGTTTTGTTTTCAATGTGCTGATGGAAATTTAATTCAGTCCATTACTGATATCAGTAAGGCAGTTAAAAAGATTACCAAGTGTGCAACTACAGTCTGATCTGACTTGCAGATAAAATAATGAGTCGTTGGCGTAACAATGATATGAAAGATTACACATTTAAAAAATAGAGCCGAATGGAAGCTTGTATAGAGTGAAAACAAAAGAGGCCCTAAAACAGAACCTTGTGGAACACCATAATTAACAGGTACTGGCAATGAGAAATAACTACCAATATTAGCAGAAAAGTTCTCTCCCTGAGATAACACACTCTTTAAAAGATTGTCATGGTCAGTTGTGTAAGATCTAGTAGTACTAAAATATCTTTGAGACATCATTGTGCAATTTTAATGTATGCCACGATTGAAAATAATGCCTTGTCTGCAGGCCAACAGTGATAAAGTCAAAGGGTAAAATGTCAGAGGGATGATTTGCAAACTTCAAGTGGGAGACAAATAATGCATTTCCCCAAGACCATTCTAATAATACAGTGTGACAGGGCAGAGGGCGGGCCGGGTTGTGATTATACACACCTGGTCCCTTATCAGGCTAATTAAGCCTCCGAGAGGCATAAAGGCCGACTGCGGACGGAGGTGCGACGAGAGAGAGATCGTTTACGGACATGTCCGTCTTGTGTGTGTGTTTGTCTTTTGTTTAAGTTAATCATTAAATTATTGTTTATATCGCCAGGCCGGTTCTCGCTTCCTCCTTCCCATTGAACTGCTTTACATACAGTAAATAAAATTGTTGAACATCTATTCTATCTGTTTTTGAGAAGTATAAACGAATCGTTTTTTCTGTTCTTTTCTATGATGTAACAACTGATGTAAAACTTTTTTATGAACTAAAACGTTAGTCTGACAATATTGTTTGAGTTACAACTTAAGCTCTATCGACAGTGGACTGCCATTGATAACCACATGTAAAAATGTTGACTCGTCTAACAGCTTGTAAAAATAAACACAAATGATATTTACAGTAAATACACTTTCCACTGGTCCAATGGAAGTCTGTGGGGCAAGCGCTCCAGGGTGTTTAAAAGCAGAAATGTGAAGCTTGTTTTTTGTTAAAGTGATTACTTAAAACGTTCAGGAAATGATGAGCTGTCATGTCTAAATCATTTAGGAACTACTTTTCTAGATGTCTGCTGGTTAGGTGTAGTCTGTTAGTCATCTGGTTTTGCGTGACTACAGGAATCTGGAATCTAATGAGAACTGAGAATGAGAATCACCATTGGGAATAATAGGAAATTAAAAAAATACAAATAATTAGATGCATTACAGTAACAAAAAAGTGCTGAATGGTCATGAAAATAATGTCACAATGCAAAAAAAAAAAAAAACATCTTAATGGTCTTAAAAATGTCACCTAAATGACCTTTGTACGAAATACAATTTCATAATATTATTATTTTGATTTTATTTCCGACATGTTTTAGTGAGATTTATCCATATGGTCTGACAGTTTGCAATACAAACCTTGCAAAACATGAAAGACTTCTCTATATCTTCTGTATAGATGTTGATTATTATAAATATTCATGCTTTAATGTCAATCAGCCAAATGCACAGTACAAAAACAGCATCTGTCACTCACAGGCAAAAATAACAGCGTACACATGCACTTATTTGTGATGAGCAGCTCGTACCACATCCTGTGACATTCCGTCTATTACAGTTTTTCTCAATCGCTTTGGCATGTTTTCTGAAACAGTCTTAACATTCTCTAAACTCACAACTGTTTTATGGGACATCACAAATCTATTGCATGTCTGCAAAATGTAGTAACTCACCCAAAACATTTCATTCATGCTTTAAAACGTACAGTTTTTCAAAACTTGCCACAAAACGAAAAGGTTTTTTTGTCATCATGTGAGCCGTACTGGTCAAATTGTTTAGATGTTTTTTCACTACTGCAGTCGACCCTGAAAATGTTTGTTGTATACAAATTTCATTTCTATTTTTTTGTCTAGCCGAATGTTAGATGCCGATTTCATCAGTAGGTAAAAGTTACTGGGGAAAGTCAATCCAGTACAGTACTGTAGTACACAGAAAAAGGATTGGACATTTGTATGTAGGCTATACAGTACATGAATTTGTGTAGCAATGTGTGAACATTCACATTTGCATGTCCATTTTTACACATTTTTTACATGCAGTCAAGTCAAGTGTTATTTTTATTGTCGTTCAACCATATACAGTTAGTACAGTACACAGTGAAATGAGACAACGTTCCTCCAGGACCATGGTGCTACATAAAAACAACATAGGACAAACACAGAACCACATGAGACAACACAACTAAATAAAATACCTATATACCTATATAACGTGCAAAGTCATATATAGAGAACAGAAAATTGCCACAAAATCCATCCATACAGAAAACAAAATAAAAAATAAACAGCAACAATGAAAAACCCCCACGGTAGTTCTGTAAAAAACTATCAATTGTACCTCCACACAGTACTTTACACATCCTGTCGCTCTTGTTGGTCTGGCCAGAGATTTAGCAGACATCACAAACATCACATGTCATAGATATTTATGGAATATACATGTATTTCTGACAGATTTCGATTACTGAATGGATCATTGTGCATGTGATGCTCACACAATGAAAGAATGTTTAGAAGTTGTGAAGCGGGACAGTTTCACTGAGAATCAAAAATCAGTTTTGATCAGCAAGACACGTGCATTTAGATATTGTGCCAATTGTAGTCAATTGTGCTTACTCTTTTGCTAAAACACGTGCTTTAATGAATAAGAAATTCAAATCTGGTGTGAACAAGAAACTAATTGTTCAGAGATTTGAACTCTTTGTTATGAGAAAAAAAAAATCTAATTTCGAGAATTGAGCCAAAGCGAATAAAAAAATGTAAAAACACATCAACATGTCAGCTGTTCACACACACACACACACACACACACTTTCCTCTGAAAACACGTGAACGTCACTGGCAGGAAACATAGGAAACGAGAGGTGTTTCTGTTTGTGCAGACAGCTTTTGTGTGTGTGTGTATTTCTGCACAATGGATGAGCATTCCTGCACTGAACGAGAACAGACTGACAGTTTCTGGTGTGTATTATGGGTGTATCAGGGTGTGTGTATGTATTGTGCTCATAATATCTAGGTGTGTATAGTGATTCTTGCTGAGCAGACACAAAGCTTATGTCCTGTCACGCCTTAACGACACAAAACACCCTTCAGCGTCGCCCACTGTGACGTACTGCTGCTTTCTTTTGAAGCACTTGATACTTCATGCAATTCACTTGAGACTGCATGTCTAATGACAGAAATGAATAATGCCAGTGTGTTTGTGCGTGTGTAAATGTATTTGCGAGCCCAGAAAATACCCTGCTTTCTCTTATCCATGAAAACATGTGTGAGTCGGGAAGCAGGGGAACCTGTTGGGTAAGATGACGGTGTCACAGAAGATTATACAGTGCCTCACCCTTGTTGGGATGTAAAATTGCATGCTGTCATGTGAGCATTTTCAATTATAGACGCTTAATGCCTTTAGCGATTCACTATAGTCACAGCACATGTTTAACAATTCAATACAGACTAGGGCTGTTGATTTAATGTGTTAAAGTAATTAGACAAGAAATAATGCATTGAAAAATGAACAGTATTAATCATGTCCCCTGACCATAATAAGGAATGAGGACACGTTCTTGTGTTCAAACACAGCTGGACGGAGCACAACTGCCAATGCAGGGGTCTCGAGACTTTATTTTTTTACTATGTTTAACCTGACACAGCATAATATAAATGTTGTGTTTATGATGCAACGCCTCAAGTGAGACACTTTAAAAGTCTCCATTTGACACATGTGTACATACAGTACAGTAGATGCATTCTTAGACAAGCCCTTATAATACGACCATCTCAGACAGTTTGATGAACTCAATTGTAAAATGGATTTCTGTGGACTGTAGGCCAATGTCTTATGTTTAATGAAATGGAAATAAACAATATATTGACATCTAAATCTCTTTTTGCGTTGTCTAATTAATGCTTTGCTCATCTGCCACAAAAATGCAATGAATTTTAATCATCAAAGTAATTATATTTGTGTATATTATATTTAGAGTTTTTTAAATCGATTTATTTATAATTAATTAATATATCTTAAATTATTTTATTTTGGGGCCTCTCATGACAAAAATATATATATGCGATTATTTTCATTTATTAATCAATTTTTTCACGTAATTATTTGACAAATTAGTTTCTTATTTTCTCCCCAATTCCCATTGCGCTCTAAGTCCTCGAAGTGACTCGCCTCAATCCGGGTGGCGGAGGGCAAATCTCAATTGCCTCTGCATCTGAGACTGATCTGACACAAAATGTAATCAGTTCACAGCTCTATAGTTTAGGTTTCTGTGAACTTAATATAAAAGTAAACTGTATAAATGTAATATGCTTTATTATGAGTTTAATATTCTTCTTGGACACACACACACATGTTGGTCTACCTATCATTATAATGACTTTCCTTAGACTTAATCATTTTTATACTGTACAAACTATAGATTATATCCCCTAAACCTAACACAACCTCAAAAACCCAACACAACCCCTAAACCTAACACAACCCCAAAAACCCAACACAACCCCTAAACCTAACACAACCCCAAAAACCCAACACAACCCCTAAACCTAACACAACCCCAAAAACCCAACACAACCCCTAAACCTAACACAACCCCAAAAACCCAACACAACCCCTAAACCTAACACAACCCCAAAAACCCAACACAACCCCTAAACCTAACACATCTCCTAAACCCAA
This sequence comes from Xyrauchen texanus, assembly GCF_025860055.1. Classification (NCBI taxonomy): domain Eukaryota; kingdom Metazoa; phylum Chordata; class Actinopteri; order Cypriniformes; family Catostomidae; genus Xyrauchen; species Xyrauchen texanus. Next base: position 1,269,651 of record NC_068302.1, on the reverse strand, counting down.
CACAACCCCTAAACCTAACACAACCCCAAAAACCCAACACAACCCCTAAACCTAACACATCTCCTAAACCCAACACAACCCCTAAACCTAACACAACCCCAAAAACCCAACACAACCCCTAAACCTAACACATCTCCTAAACCCAACACAACTCCTAAACCCAACACAACCCCTAAACCAAACACAACCCCTAAACCCAACACAACCCCCAAACCAAACACAACCCCTAAACCCAACACAACCGCTAAACTCAACACATCCCCTAAACCAAACACAACCACTAAACCCAACACAACCCCTAAACCCAACACAACCCCTAAACCCAACACAACCACTAAACCCAACACAACCACTAAACCCAACACAACCCCTAAACCCAACACAACCCCTAAACCCAACACATCCACTAAACCCAACACATCCACTAAACCCAACACAACCCCTAAACCCAACACAACCACTAAACCCAACACAACCCCTAAACCCAACACAACCCCTAAACCCAACACATCCACTAAACCCAACACATCCAATAAACCCAACACAACCCCTAAACCCAACACATCCAGTAAACCCAACACATCCACTAAACCCAACACATCCCCTAAACCCAACCCAACCACTAATCCCAACACATCCACTAAGCCAACACATCCCCTAAACCCAACACAACCCCTAAACATAACACAACCCCTAAACCCAACACAACCCCTAAACCCAACCCAACCCCTAAACCTAACACAACCCCAAAAACCCAACACAACCCCTAAACCTAACACATCTCCTAAACCCAACACAACCCCTAAACCTAACACAACCCCAAAAACCCAACACAACCCCTAAACCTAACACATCTCCTAAACCCAACACAACCCCTAAACCTAACACAACCCCAAAAACCCAACACAACCCCCTAAACCTAACACATCTCCTAAACCCAACACAACTCCTAAACCCAACACAACCCCTAAACCAAACACAACCCCTAAACCCAACACAACCCCCAAACCAAACACAACCCCTAAACCCAACACAACCGCTAAACTCAACACATCCCCTAAACCAAACACAACCACTAAACCCAACACAACCCCTAAACCCAACACAACCCCTAAACCCAACACAACCCCTAAACCCAACACAACCACTAAACCCAACACAACCACTAAACCCAACACAACCCCTAAACCCAACACAACCCCTAAACCCAACACATCCACTAAACCCAACACATCCACTAAACCCAACACAACCCCTAAACCCAACACAACCACTAAACCCAACACAACCCCTAAACCCAACACAACCCCTAAACCCAACACATCCACTAAACCCAACACATCCAATAAACCCAACACAACCCCTAAACCCAACACATCCAGTAAACCCAACACATCCACTAAACCCAACACATCCCCTAAACCCAACCCAACCACTAATCCCAACACATCCACTAAGCCAACACATCCCCTAAACCCAACACAACCCCTAAACATAACACAACCCCTAAACCCAACACAACCCCTAAACCCAACCCAACACCTAAACCTAACACAACCCCCTAAACCTAACACAACCCCTAAACCCAACACAACCCTTAAACCCAACCCAACCCCTAAACATAACACAACCCCTAAAACCAACACAACCCCTAAACCCAACCCAACCCCTAAACCCAACACAACCCCTAAACCTAACACAACCCCCTAAACCCAACACAACCCCTAAACCTAACACAACACCCTAAACCTAACACAACCGCTAAACCCTACACAACCCCTAAACCCAACACATCCCCTAAACCCAACACAACCCCTAAACCCAACACAACCCCTAAACCCAACACAACCCCTAAACCTAACACAACCCCTAAACCCAACACAACCCCTAAACCCTACACAACCCCTAAACCCAACACATCCCCTAAACCCAACACAACCCCTAAACCCAACACAACCCCTAAACCTAACACAACCCCTAAACCTAACACAACACCCTAAACCTAACACAACCGCTAAACCCTACACAACCCCTAAACCCAACACATCCCCTAAACCCAACACAACCCCTAAACCCAACACAACCCCTAAACCTAACACAACCCCTAAACCCTAAACCAAACCAAACACAACCGCTAAACCCAACACATCCCCTAAACCTAAAACAAACCCCTAAACCCAACACAACCCCAAAACCTAACACAACTCCCTAAACCTAACACAACTCCCTAAACCTAACACAACTCCCTAAACCCAACACAACCCCTAAACCAAACCAAACACAACCCCTAAACCCAACACAACCCCTAAACCTAACACAACCCCTAAACCCAACACAATCCCCTAAACCCAACACAACTCCCTAAACCTAACACAACCCCTAAATCCAACACAATCCCCTAAACCCAACACAACTCCCTAAACCTAACACAACCCCTAAACCCAACACAACCCCTAAACCTAACACAACTCCCTAAACCTAACACAACCCCTAAAGCCAACACAATCCCCTAAACCCAACACAACCCCTAAACCTAACACAACCCCTAAACCCAACACAACCCCTAAACCTAACACAACCCCTAAACCTAACCCTCACAGAAAACTTTCCGTATTTTTACATTTTCAATAAAATATTGTTTAGTATGATTTTTTTAAGAGATTTGAATTATGGGGACACTAGAAATGTCCTCATAAACCACATTTATAGCATAATACCCTTGTAATTACCAGTTTGTAACCTAAACAATTGTCCTCGTAAACATGCCCACACACACACACACACACACACACACACACACACAGTGAGAATACAGCAAATATTCACTTCCTTATACTCTAATTATGACACATAACTGATGCATACGATCATCTGAGAAATGTCACACATTTAGTTTCTATGATACATGAGAAAAATGTTCATTACAAATCACAAAAAGCATTATCTTAACTAATAAAAAATGCACTATTTTAAACAATATGTGTGTGTGTTGTATATTGTTTATGCTTATTAAAGTATCATCATACCTATATGCTATAAGGATGAGGTGGGTTATTTTCTAGACCAGCTACAAAACTATCATTTTTAGCATGATTTGAGCTAAAGAAGCACAATTTATTATACCATTGTTGTCTTCAAATGTTATGGCTGGTTTGAAATGTTGTTTGATAAAAATTTTGACAAACAGTTTTGGAGATTTTGGTCTTTCATAAACGCAGCATTTTTAGGATGGTGTGTCAAGTAAAACGTAGTTTGAAACAGAAAGTAAAGGTCTCAAGATGTGTTTTTCTGAGTAGAGCTGCATCCAGCTGTGTTTGAACACAAGAACACGTCCTCCTCTTGTGCTGTCTGCTGTCAGTAAGTGTGTTTTGTTGTCTGTACCACATGAATGTGGTACTAAAAGCTTGAACATCGTCTCAGCCTCAGACGGCATGCCCACAGTCACAGAGTACTAACCATCTGATGCTTATAGCACATAAAACTGGAAAAGGCTTTCTCGAACAATCAGCACAAATCTGATTGGCTGGTTCAACAGAACTTCTGCAAGAATACACACACTGGACATTTATCAGTTCATCTGGAATCAGTAAGTCGTGTTCACAAGGTTCTGTGTTGATACAATGAGTGCTTTGGAGGACAAAATAATCTCAGAATTTGCCCAAGATTACCAGGTTAATGACATTGAATATTTAAAGATATTCAGAGTTTCGTTTGAGGCACATAGCAGAACGTAAAGTGGATATCCATGAGCAGAGCTGCATATTCCACTTTGTTTACTTAGTTATGTATGTGAAATTCATATTCATTTATAATTAGGTTTTCTGTGCTGTACTTAGGCTCTATGCAATTGAAGCAGCTATAGACCCCTGACATATGGGTCTGGCTATGTGGGACTAGCTTGAATAGAGCTGTTTAGCTGTGACATCAATTTGTAGATGAAGGCATGAGGCTGATTCGCCTTTGTTAATTTGGTCTGGGATAAACTTTACTTGAAGATGCTTGGACATTTTTTTCTACAACATAAATTACACAGTCATACCTCAAACGTGAATTTTGAAGCAGCTGTGTTTTAAAATAATGTATGTTGCTAACACGATGCTAAATAAGAATTACAACTACTACAAGTATGTGAGTGTACCTGCCTGACCAATCGGAAAAGTGTTGCAGTCCTTATCTAGTAACTTGTTAGCAACATAAATGCAATTTCTTCAAAACCCCCTAAAGAACTTTCTATTAATCAATATTCTTACTTTGTGTTCCAGGATCTCCGGATCTTCACCGCTCCCTTCATCCAAATCACTGTCTTCATCCTGCGTTGAGTCCCATTTGTTGCTAGTGGTGACACATGACATACTCTCCGTTTCCGTGGCAATGCTATCATTCCGGTCCTCCTCCTCAATAGGGTCCTCATTTGGGAAAACCTCCCCCTCTGCTCCGCAAGAGGGGCTATCAATCCCACTGTCACGATTCGGGATCTTTCTGTTCTTTTCCATCCCTTCATGATCCTGAGACTCACATGGGCCCTTGAGTAGGGGCCCCTTGGACTCCGTGTCTCTGTGGTTACTGCTCTCATCATTGTGGTCACCATGTAAATCACTATGAATATTCTCCAAAACACTGCTGCTATGTTTCGTATGCTCTTTTTGAAGTTCGTCTGTCATTTTGATGTCATTCACGCAGTCTTCTTGTAAGGAGTTTAAGCTGGACAAAGCCAAAAGTTCTGTGATATCAGAGGGTTTCAGTTCAAACCCACCCATAGAGCATAACTCCCCAGAATCCTGTGCAGTTGACCCTGTGACCTGAGGCTGACCGCTCATTTCAGATTGTGAAGTAGATTGAGACTCCATGTTGACATGCCACTTGAGGCTTAGCCAAACACCCACAAATGGAAACCTTAAGATTAAAAATACAATAATACTTCATGGATTAAGTTACAACAAAAAAGGTTTAGTATCTTATTAAAACTCTCAGTGAATTAAAAAAAGCAATATATGTGTTACACATAAAGATACTGGAAGTGTTTTGTTTGCCAGTGCAAAATTGCTGTCACGATTCTAGAGTGTTGCTAGGGCAATGCTATGTGGTTGGGAAGGTGTTTAATTTCTATGTGGTTTCTAGGGTGTTCTGAGTGGTTGCTAGTGCATTGCTATGCAGTTGTGAAGGTGTTCCGCGTGGTTTTTAATTTGTTGCAATGAGGCTCCTATGGTGTTTTAGATGGTTGTAAGAGTATTGCTATGCAGTTGATCAGCTGTTCTGGGTGGTTGATGTACCTGCAACAGAACATCAACTAGCATGGCTGCAGTATCAAGAAACTTTAATTGGACCGAAGAAATGTGGAAACAGTTAGTGGAACATTGGCAGGAGCACCAGTGCCTATTTGATGTGTCCTCTGAACTGTTCCACAACCGGGTGGAGAAAGAGAAGAGTTGGAGAGAAATCGCCAATTCTCTTGGACAGTCAGGTCAGCAAATAGGAAGATTTTTCAGGAGGAGGTGATTTTTCATATTGTAACTAATAAAATATATTATTAAAAACATACTCATCATACTCTGAAATGCATAACATACAGTATGATCATGCATTTGTTTTCGTATCTCGTATCACTTCTCGCGTGTACTCTGTTGGGAAACGTAATTTGGAGTCCAGGCAGAGTCGTAGGTGATTCGTCAATAGTGAAGTGTTTTGTAATGTGTTCACCACTGTCGCCGATTTGTCATGTAATTTGAAAACGCTACGACTTCAGTGACAAGACAGACAGTTGTGTGATATGAACAGTACCACGATACAACGTCTTTGAAAGTCGTGTAGTGTGTAGGAGCCATTAGATATGTCTTGGTCACTCCTTTAATGTTTACTACAAACGTTTGGAATAATGTACAGATTTTGCTGTTTCGGAAGGCAATTGGTATTTTAATTCACCAAGTGCTTTACAGGAAGTGTGGGGTGAAAGGTCACCTGAGTATCTGGACAAACTGAAAGCTAGAATATCAAGAATCAGTAAAGCTGACATTGCTGCATTGTGGAGAATTTTATAATGAGAACTCTTTAAAGTAGTTTATTTGTTTTCAAATTGTAATAGTAATAGTTTATGTTATTAATGTCCTGACTATACATTGTGATCAGTTGAATTTCTTTCCATAAGAGCAAAATCTGTACATTATTCCAAACTTTTGGCCGCCAGTGTAAGTCTATGGGTTTTTTTTTTAACCCATTTTAATGTCTGCCAGATGAATAATGTCAATTTGGTCACAGCCACATGATTTGAGGCATCATTGATGTCTGTACCACAAACAGCTTGGACGAGTTATGCGTCGTAGTCTATTACTTAGGGCTAGGGGTTTGTATACTTCACTGATGCTAACTATGAGCAATAGTAATAATAATGTTTGCTATGTAGTAAACATTTATAATAACACTTACAATCTAAAACACAAAAACATGGTCAGTATCACTGCTTTAAAACACACACTTGAATCTTACCAGGAGTTCTGGATGTTCTCGATGACTTGCCCCACACTTGCTCCTGGTTTTGGAGGAGGGTTTGGGATTGGGCGAGACGATGTTGGGGGGATGTGACCCCGTTGCAGCAGGTGCACAGGCTTAGGGCTCACTAAGTGACACAGACAAAACGTTCACACACGATTAGTCACCGTCACAATGAACCACTTGCATTTCCTCCATTCACACCCCAGAGAGGCACCCTCCATACTGATCAATCCAAGTCCACTGGTGCAATATGAATGCAAACAAAGAAACGAGACAACAAACAAACTATAAAAGAAAGCTGTAGATACTTCAGCTGTCCGAAATCAAATGGCAGCTTCCTGATTTGAGAACAGGAAGTGGAGATGAGCATGTGAAAAGTGTTGTGGTTACAGAGCTAGATACAAGTACATACACAACAAAGACAAAAAGATGGATTGTGCATCTTCATAAACGTTTAACATGCCTTAAACTAGTATGAATTTGTAGAGTGTATATTTGATGAGCTGCATGTAACCGAATGTAATACCATTATGATGTCATTTAATAAATGAAGCTGAATTCAGGAAGCAGATAGTCTTAGCGCTCTGCACTTCCTTCCTCTGTCTGTTTTGCCCTCTATAAACCACACACATTAATATCCATGCAAGCGCTCTTTGCAAATACATATACATACATTCAAGAAGAGAACCAATAAAGTGATACTATGCCAAAAATTTGTCATTATTTACTCAACCTTAAGTTGTTCCTAACCCAGATGCCCTTATTGTTTCTTTATAATACAAAGAATCTTCATGCTGCTTTTTCAAATAAAGTGGGCACGTCTGTGAAGCTCCAAAAAGGAGAAAAAAGCACCATAAAATGATCATTTGAGAAGTCCATACAACTACAGAACATACAGAATTTACATTGCTATTCACTGAAAATCTTCCCCTCCAATCGCAAAAGTTTGCAAATCAACTATGGTCAAACATCAGTGACGTGACACATCTAACACCGAGAGCTGCGACGAAGGGGAAGATTTTCTGTGAATAACAACTTCAATTTGGGCCTTTCTCTCACACAAAGTTATCACATGGCTTGGAATATCCCACGGAAGTCGTATGCTCCTTTAAGGTGTCATTTTTGGAGCTTTGCAGATATGGTCACTATGAACTGTCGTTGTTGAATTGAATGTGCCGCTCATTATTTTCACATGCAAACGAGCTTTTGATTCTCGCCAAATGTTTGCCAGAAGCTTGCATCTCATCACCGGTAGTGGTGAACCTGCAACAAACCTTTGGTGACAAGGAAGAGTTTACTGCAAAGCTCATTTTCATGTGAAAATAATCAGTGGCAAATTTGCCTTGATCTCTGGATTTTTTTTAAGTGCATTTGTGTGAAATCTGCCATATAGAAAATGCCTTTCAATTGATTTGTCACAAGAATATTTGGTGAACAACAGAGTGCATCCAATCCAATACCTTGGGGTTTATGTGCTGTGGGCTTTCTGGGCGTGGCTGAAGAGTAGGGGTGGGGCCTCTGTGGGAGCTGGGCGTGGCATGGTCTGGGAGGGGGCTTGCTTTTTCTGTAGATGGCCTATTGAGGACTGCAGTTGGCCTACTTGTGGGGACAACTCTAGAAGAAATAAAATCATGAAAATAAAGGCATGTACTACATGTACGATACATGTACGATACATCACCGTCTAATCACCATGCTGCATCTGTGATTGTTGAAACCACAGAAACTACATTCAGCTCATCCATCAGTTTGTAAAAAAATACAATAATTTTGTTTACAGTGATGCACTAACAATGGAAGTCTGTGGGGCTACTGTACCAGAGGCTTTAAAAGCAGAAATATGAAGCTAAACGTTTTATTGAAGCATATTAATTCTTCTGTTCAAAATGTTTATTATTTGAGCTGTATACTTAATCATCCTTTATTTAAAAATAATTAGATTTTCTCCCAGTTTGGAACGCCCAATTCCCAACGTGCTCTATGTCCTCGTGGTGGTGTAGTGACTCGCCTCAATCCGGGTGGCGGAGGACGAATCTCAGTTGCCTCCATGTCTGAGACAGTCAATCCACACATCTTATCACATGGCTTGTTGAGCAAGTTACTGTGGAGATGTAGCACATGTGGAGGCTTCACGCTGTTCTCCGCGGCATCCAGACACAAATCACCACGTGCCCCACCGAGAGAGAGAACCACATTATAGCGACTATGAGGAGGTTACCCCATGTGACTCTACCCTCCATAGCAACCCGGGCCAATTTGGTTGCTTAAATTTGTAAATCTGTAAATTTGCCCAGGCAAGATAAGCAAGCGATTTAATCAGTCTCAAGTTTACACATGTAACGTTTTTGGCTATTCTGTGGAAGCAGTGTTTATTTTAACTAGGGCTGTTGATTTAAGGTGTTAATTCAAGCTTGTAGTACCACCGTCACAATTTTATAAGTTTCAGTCAGCAGGGGGCAGTAAGAGCAACTCCAGCTGTACATATAACAAAACACACTTACTGACAGCAGACAGCACAAGATGAGGACACATTCTTGCATTCAAACACAGTTGGAAGGAGCACAAGTCTAAATGCAGAGGTCTCAGGACATGTTTTTCAAACTACGTTGACCAACTTGCCACAGCGACCTAAAAACGCTGTGTTTGACGCGACAAAACCAAAGTAAGATGCTTAAATTGTCCATCTGACACAGTAGACGTGTCCTTCGAAAAGTTCTTATAATAAGCCCACCTTGGACAGATGGACGAATTCAGTTGCAAAATAGATTAATTTGGACTGTAGGCCAGTGAAAGGCTTATGTTTAATGATATGCAACTGAACAATATATTGACTTCTAAAGACACTTTCTGTATTGTCTAATCAACGCTTTGCTTGTCTGCCACAATAATGCAAAGAATTTGTAATATATGAATGAAAAATGATATTTAATAATTAAATATAAATATAATCATAATTATATATTTAATTATTTTTATTTGGGTTAGTCTGTCTCAGCAAATATTGATATATGTGATAAATTGTGATAAATCAGATGAATTAATCGGCATATGATGTAATTAATTCATTCAAATTTTTTATCATTTGCCATCCCTAATTATTTTATTTATTTAAATTGAACATTTATTGCCCTGTTACTTACATTTAAAACTGCATGAATGTAAATGCGATTTTTGTTTGTTTCTACAAAGGGACGAGCTGAAATGATTTCCTGTTGTAATCATGCATAGAGCTTATCCTGTTTTGAACCCAGAACATTGCTTTAGGAAAAATAATATATATATATATATATATATATATATATATATATATATATATATATATATATATATATAGAGAGAGAGACGAGAGAGAGAGAGAGAGAGAGAGATTAATTACCATATTGCCTCATCATTATACACATTTACACACTCTTTTGCTGTAACAGGCAAAAATCCAGCAAGGACTCGACCTTTATCACAACCAGAGAGACAGCAGCCAACGATTGGACAATCAATACAGAGATCATTTTAACTCCAACTGTAAGATGATCGGCCTTCACCATAAAGCTCACAGAATCGCCATAAATGATTAAACATTTTCAAGAGCGTTTGTCTTGATGACAAATGTAGACACAGTACAAAAAAGTTCAAAAATTAAACAAATCTCAGGATTATATCTAATTCTGAACACTACATCTTTATAAAATATCAATTGACCGCCAATTGAATGGAATAATTATAATTATAAAATCAATGATTATAATCAAATAAATAATGTGATATGATGATTAACTAATGAAAGTACTCACAATTAATTGCATTTATCAGTATTTACAGATAATTAATATAAATAATACATAAACATTTATATATATATATATATATATATAATCCACATGTCCAGCAGTCAAGAATGCATCATGTGTGAGTGACTCGTTCTGTGTCTGCGCCGCTTGTGAGGTTTGTTGAGGTGCGCTGACTGCCCCCTGCTGACGCAAAGTTACATGTACTACAAGTGTGAATTGCTCCGTTGGTAGGAAAATACATACGTTTATTATGGGATTTATGTACGGATCAAGAGGCATAATTTTTTATGTTAGGTTCTTTTGAGACATAATTTTTTTATAAAATGAATCACACTAAATGAATGCCCTAGTTTTTATAACTGTAACCCAATATTGTCTTTGTACAATCAATATGGCAGCAAGTTTGAATATCTGCCACTTAAGTGCTCTTCTTATAGGAATGAAAAAAACACTAAGAAGATGTCTTTAATATTTCCATCATTTCTCTAGATAATAATGAGTTTAAATGGGCAGCAAATGGTAGATTTTTCTCATGAGAAACACCTCAGTAATCTTGTCTGTCTCTAGAGTTTCAGAAGAGATCTCATCAATGTCTCACACTAATTTGCTATCAAAAGTCAGAGATCTCAATATGACTGTTAACATTTCTTATCGTATTCTTCCAAGATCAAATGATTTGAGGTATGCTATCCACAAACTCTCTTAATGTATGACAACGGTTGATTCGATTTGATCCCAAGTATTTTAGGAGAAACATCTGAGACAATGTGGATACTTAAATGAAACATAAGACCACCAATAAGTCTTGTGAGCTTTGAAAGAGCAACCACGGAGTTGGAAAAAAAAAGAAATAGAAAAAAAGAATTTCCTCTGGGTTAGCAAACATTTACAGAAGAAAGAGTTGAACAAATGAACTGCAGAAAAACACAAATATGTAGATGTGACTGTGGAGCACTAACCTTACTTTATGCGTTTGTTTGTAATCCTGTTCACATGCTTCTCACGTCAGGTCTGACTCAAAGTGTGCTTGTGTCTTTCAACCTCCTCCCTGCTGACTGATGATTATGTAAAACACACACACACACACACACACACCTGTCACAGGTGAGAACTGCACCTGCTGTTTTTAGCAGTAGAGAACGGCACCTGCCAAACCTGTTCACACACAGTGTGAGTATGTGTGTGTGTGTGTGTGTGTGTGTGTGTGTGTGTGTGTGTGTGTGTGTGTGTGTGTGTGTGTGTGTGTGTGCATCACTTAAAGTCGGCATAAAATCAAATCTAAATCTATTTACTTTCTTAACACACATTCCTGATAATCTTTCATCAAAATGTGATTACTTTAATAACATTTGAAAGACTTTTCTTTTCAGCTGACGTCACCAAACCCTCTTCTTTTTTAACCACCCCTCATATAGAGAGCACTTTCACCATCCAATCAATTCTCCATGGATAAAATCAGGTCCAACCCATACATTAAATATTTCTTGTTGAATATCCAGTTTCACTTGAAAAAAATGTCTCATTAAGGATTTTACATTAAGTAAAGCGTGTGCGCCATTTCATGTTGACTTTAAATGGACATCCATCCCCTTAAAACAATTTGCCTGCCGATCATAACACTGGTTAGGACCCAATTATTTATGTGTTTATCCCCTAAATTGATGACCATCCCATCGCATAGTCCGGGGCAAAATTAAATTTGAGTGCCCAATACATCACAAATAAAATTCTGAACCTTCAACCAAAATTCTTGGATCTTAACACACCATCTAAAAACATGGGTTGTGTCTCCATCTTCTGATTGGCATCGCCAGCAGGTGGGTGTGACTTTGCCTATATAATCTAGAGGGGGTCCAATAGAATCGATGTAAAACCTTGAATTGCACAAGACGCACCCTTACATCTCTAGATGCAGACTTAATGTTTTTAAGAATCCTAGCCCACACACCCTCCTCCAATACCAAATTTAAATCTTTCTCTCATTATCTCTTGACAGAAGTTAAAGCTCTGTGGAGGCAAGGCATAGATCTAGTAGGGTCGGAGACAAATAATAAAATATAATTAGCTGTAAAGCAAAGTTTTGCGCCACACCTCATGCCATCACCCCTGGAAAATCATCCTCCTTTCTTATCGTGGCTGCAAATGGTTCCAGGGCAAGGCAGAACAATAATGGGGAAAGAGGGCAACCCTGCCAGGTGCCCCTATCCAGAGTAAAATAATCTGAAATTAATCAATTTATTTGTACCGTCGCCACAGGGTGTCTATAAAGTGAATCCAACCAATAAATGTATTCCCAAACCCATAAATTTCCAAAATGTTAATAAGATAATCCCATTCTACCATATCAAACGCCTTTTAGGTGTCAAGACTGGAGTCTGATCATTCGCCACTGACCACATGATATTAATGAAATGCCTAATGTTATCAGAAGACCTACCACCCAGAATAAACCCCACCTGATCTATATGTATAAGAGATGTCATAACTTAATCAGGTAGGCAAATATTTTGACAATATTTTGACATCTAGCTGGATCATGGAAATTGGAAGGTAACACTTACACTCACTTGGATCTTTGTCCTTTTTAAGAATCAGACTGATCCAGGCTTGCGTCATGGTTGGCGGAAGCTTTCCATTCTTTAATGATTCTGTATAAACTTCTAGCTATAGTGGAGCCAGTTCTGTAGCATAAGATCTAAAAAAAACTCAGTGGCAAATCCATCTGTCCCAGCATTGCCTGTAGATAAGGCCTGAAATACCTCGCCAAGGTCCTCCAAGTTTATCTCAGAATCAAGACGTTTTTCTCAGCCGTCAGTTTCGGAAGTTTTAATGGTTCAACAATGTTTCTAATATCTTCAGATGAAGACGAGGAACTATAGAGATCAAGACATCATTCTTTAAAAGCATTATTAATATCAATGTCTGGTGTTAATATTTCACCACCAGCAGATTTCACTGAGGGAATGGTAGAAAAAGGCTCTCTCTGTTTTACATATCTAGCCAGAAGATGTCATGCCTTGTCCCCCGACTCAAAGTATGACTGTCTTTCCCTGAATAGCCAAAACTCCACCTTCTGCCACAAAATAGTATTATATCTGTATTTCAATCGGGTCAATTCTCTGAGGCCATCAGACAACATTCGGCCTCTGCACTTTTAATATTCCCTTCCAACTACATGAGTTCTCGTGCTTTGGATTTTTTGGTGAATGAAGCGTACTGTATGATCCGACCCCTAAAAACTGCCTTAAGTGCTTCACAAGCCATGCCCACAGAAGATATTGAGGACCAGTTTGTCTCCAAATAAACACTGATTTCAGTCTTTAAAATTTTTTGGGAATTCAGGATTTTGCAAAAGGGATACATTAAAGCACCAGCTATATGATTTCTTTTTCTCCGTATGTGGTAGCACCTCTAAACTCACCAGGGCGTGATCTGAGACTAAGATGTTTCCAATTGAGCAATCAACAACATATGAAATTAGGGACTTAGATATATATGTATATTCTAGAATAAGTCTTATGGACATCCACATAATTGCCAGCACAAAAAAAAATAATGCCATTCAGTTTCCTTGGACAGTCAGACGAATGTTCAGTGAGCCTGCTCATTCGACTGCTATATGAGTGCAACAAATGACTCCACAAAACAAACTCCAGCCAATAGGAGGCATAAGCACAAAGAGCATGCAGATTCATCCACAAAGCTGTCCCGAAGGAGTGTTACTTCACAAAACAAACTCTGCAAGGCAGAACCAGCACAAAAAGAGTCAAAGAAGGCGCTCAATTTCCTCAGACAGTCAAGTGAATTTTCAGTGATTCTGTCCACTCGGCTGCAACGTGAGAACCACATTGACTTTTTGAAGGACATCGCATGCTAGGGACATGTGAATATTTTGCGGCCATCCTTAGCATCTATTCTCAATTTGGCCAGGGAACATCAGTGCAAAAGCGACCTTCTTGATGTAAGAGTTTCTTGCATTCCTTGAACCGTTTCTCTCATCAAATTTGCAGTCTGGGAACAAGAAAATGCTGTGGTTCTTCCAAGAAAGCCTTCCTTTACTCCTCGCCTCGCGTAACACAAGATCTTTATCGGATTATATCAGAAATTTGGCCAGAATGGATCGGGGCCTGTCTCCCCTCAGGTGATCTCCAAGCTGGAACCCTGTGAACTCGCTTGATTTCCAGTTTATGGCCTGTTATGTCAAGCAGACTCGAAAAGACCCCACCCGGGAATTTTATCATATCCTGACCCTCTTCAACCTCAGGAATTCCAACAATATGGACATTTTTCTGCCGGCTATGGTTCTCCAAGTCACGCTCCAAATCCAACTTGGTCACTAGCGGATTAGCAGATTATTCCCTCTCTGATGATTCCAGATAATCGATCTGTTTCTCGACATCCCCCACTCTTGTAACCACCTCAGGGAATTTTATCTCCATGGCAGTGATCAATTGACTTATTACAGCAAGATCCTCCAAGTCAGCAACGACCTTCATCAGCATTGCCCATGTGTTCAACATTTCTCACCGAATTTCCCTAATTTCTCCACCCAAATAAACTCTTTTGAGGATTTTTGAAATCGATGATTTTTATTTCTTTGACATATTGTCCTCTTAGAACAGTTATGGAACAGAGTGTATCGAATCTCACCAGTTTATGACATTAATAGTGTTACAACTAGCAAAGTGTACAGAGTTTGCCATTCACACGTCCAAACCTCACATGGTGTCACTAAACTTCGACCATGAATTCTTCTTTTCTTTTAAAAATACTTTTATAAAATTATAAGCTTCACATTTCTGCATTTACATCCCTTTAAAAAAAAATTGGCCCCATTCACTTCCATTGTAAGTGACTCACTGTAAATAATTTTCAGTGGTAATTAACATTATGTCACAAATGGCACCGAATGAGCTTAACTTGTATTGAATCTACAATTTTCCTTTAAACATGAATATTCATTGCATTATCAATCAAGGAATTTAATAAATGATAATTACTACCAGAGCTGGACTGGTAATCTGTCATACCGGTGGGCTGGCGCACTTTGGGGCCGATCAGGGGCGGGCTGGCCTTCGGGAGAAATGTGCCAAATGGGCTGCGCTAAGCTAAAATGAGGCGCCGCGTTATGCAGAACGGACCACAAAAAGCGCCGTGATATGCAGATATGGACAGCGAACCTAGGGCCAGAGTTGCTGCTGGATGCTGTTTTTGTTAACTTGTACCCGAAGTGTGGTAATTTCGTGTGGAGACCCAGAGCCCAAAGATGGAATATGAAAATGCAAACCATATATCGGAGGATTAAAGGCTGTGTGCAAATTTAGGTGAGATATTTTTCTGTAGTAGCTAGCCTAGCCTAGCATATGCATCTCCCAATATACTGTATAAATTACCCATAATGCTAACATTTAATATAATTGCTGCGAAAGTAATCAGTTTAGACCTGACAACAATGTGTAAATGATGCAATTTCTACAGACATTGATAATCCCATGCGAATTGTAAGTAAACATTACAGACATCCGCAGTAATAAATACTTTACAGACATATTTCCAGAAAACTAATCCTGTCCGAATAGGACTTTAAACACACACACACACACACTCTCACACACACACACACACATAAACAAACACACACACAATCTCTGACAAGCACTCATCTGACCTTCATCTGCCTCAAATGTGTGTGTGTGTCTGTATCATGAGGATCAGCTGACAGCAGCTTAATTTACTGACAGTCCAACAAAACAAAAAAAGAAAAGATTAAACTAATCATATTGAACATGGTTATTTGATAAATTAGTCACAAGTTATTCGTATACATAAAAAACACATATTAAACATATGAATACATATTTTAAGGTGCTGTAAACCATTTCAGCCGTTTTGCCAACTTCAACTTTTTTACTTTACTGATGCCAACCACTCTCTCCAAACCATGCCCTCCAAAGACATGTCAGCTAATCAGATGTCAGCAAAAACCAATGTCCACACAATGATTGACAAGCACAAAACATTTCTGATTGGCTAAAAACAAGAGTCTAGTGCTGATTCAAGACAAATTTCAGTGATATTTGTCAGGTAATACTTATATTTTATTCACAATATTACTGAAAATCACACTCTGCACATTTAAACATATGTTACTCCTTATTTGGGCTAGATTTGAACGACAGTAAGCGATCCTGAAGTGCAATGATACTGGTGGTCAATATGCACATGAGAACTATAAAGAAATTAGACTGTGAAAATGAAGTGCACGTGTCTCTCAATATGGGGCATGGAGCACCAATCCACCAAAGTCATCTCACTGCACACACACACACACACACACACACACACACACACACACTAGATGTGTAGAATGGGAAATGGGTCAGCAGTGAGATGATGAGAGATATAGTACCAGAACCTCCTATCTGTAAAACCTGCTGTCGTCACTGTGTGCTTGGTGGTATGTCCTGGCCACACCTCTGATAAACACACCAGTAGTCCATTGGGCCCTTAATACACAACGCCCAGGGAGAACACACACACACAAATACACACACGGGCAATTTTAAAATGATCTTTTCAAAATTGCATTCCAATTTATGAGCAATTTCAAAGTCAAATGTGGAAATGTTCCTACGGCGTGCCTCATTCATCACGATCAGATGTTTTTAAATGAACAATGTGGATAGAAATACAGTTGAAATCTATTGGCATTCTATAACTCTGATCTTATTTTAGTAATAATAAGTCATGAAATTACACAATACCCTGACATTTAAAAAAACTTCTGACACCAAATATTGAATTCTTGAGTGACAAGAGGTAAATAAGCAGGGAAGGAAATCCAATTCCAGGTCCGTAACAATTCCTTTAAAGGAATATTCTGGGTTCAACACAAGTTAAACTCAATCAACAGCAACTGTGGCATAATGTTGATTACCACAAAAAAGTATTTCGACTTGTTCCTCCTTTTCTTAAAAAAAAGTAAAGATCTGTGTTCCAGTGAGACACTTACAACGGAAGTGAATGGGGCCAATCCATAAATGTTAAAATACTCACTGTTTCAAAAGTATTAACACAAAACATGATTTTACTGTCATAAAATAACTTATTACGCTGTAATAATATATTATTACAATTTAAAATAACTGTTTTCTATTTTAATGTATTTTAAAATGTAATTTACTCCTGTGATGCCAAGCTGAATTTTCAGCCTCATTACTTTTGAACGGCAGTTTATATACGAGTATGCTTAAGTTGTTTTAAAGCTGAATATATTGTGTATATGAATAAGTATTGTAAGAATTATACATTAGATATATAATATTTATAATACATAAATAATTATATTACTATATCTAGAATTGTAAACAATAAGCTTCATTTCACTAAATTTTACATTAACGTAACTGCTGCTAATAGTTAATAGTTCATTGACCCATTGTGCGGTGCGAGCTGGACATTACCTGTCACCAGCCTGTCTCTGTACTATCTGAAAAGTCATAAATATGAGATTAGTGAAAACAATGAACATGAGGTAACATAAAAAGGCAACAGAAACCCTAGCCTGAAATAAGTTGAGGCCAATAACGGTAAGCGAACACTAATCCTCAAATATTAGCTGATTTGATCTTTAAAAAACAACATCGCTGTAACAACATACTCATGCTACATACATATGTCGGTGTGTTACATAAATACAGTGGGTACGAAAAGTATTCAGACCCCCTTAAATTTTTCATTCTTTGTTATATTGCAGCCATTTGCTAAAATCATTTAAGTTCATTTTTTTCCTCATTATTGTACACACAGCACCCCGTATTGACAGAAAAACACAGAATTGTTGACATTTTTGCACATTTATTAAAAAAGAAAAACTGAAATATCACATGGTCCTAAGTATTCAGACCCTTTGCTGTGACACTCATATATTTAACTCAGGTGCTGTCCATTTCTTCTGATCATCCTTGAGATGGTTCTACACCTTCAATTGAGTCCAGCTGTGTTTGATTATACTGATTGGACTTGATTAGGAAAGCCACACACCTGTCTATATAAGACCTTACAGCTCACAGTGCATGTCAGAGCAAATGAGAATCATGAGGTCAAAGGAACTGCCTGAAGAGCTCAGAGACAGAATTGTGGCAAGGCAAAGATCTGGCCAAGGTTACAAAAAATGTCTGCTGCCCTTAAGGTTCATAAGAGCACAGTGGCCTCCATAATCCTTAAATGGAAGACGTTTGGGACTGACCAGAACCCTTCCTAGAGCTGGCCGTCCGGCCAAACTGAGCTATCGGGGGAGAAGAGCCTTGGTGAGAGAGGTAAAGAAGAACCCAAAGATCACTGTGGCTGAGCTCCAGAGATACAGTCGGGAGATGGGAGAAAGTTGTAGTAAGTCAACCATCACTGCAGCCATCCACCAGTCGGGGCTTTATGGCAGAGTGGCCCGACGGAAGCCTCTCCTCAGTGCAAGACACATGAAAGCCCGCATGGAGTTTGCTAAAAAACACCTGAAGGACTCCAAGATGGTGATAAATAGGATTCTCTGGTCTGATGAGACCAAGATAGAACTTTTTGGCCTTAATTCTAAGCGGTATGTGTGGAGAAAACCAGGCACTGCTCATCACCTGTCCAATACAGTCTCAACAGTGAAGCATGGTGGTGGCAGCATCATGCTGTGGGGGTGTTGGTCAGCTGCAGGGACAGGACGACTGGTTGCAATCTAGGGAAAGATGAATGCGGCCAAGTACAGGGATATCCTGGACGAAAACCTTCTCCATAGTGCTCTGGACCTCAGACTGGGCCGAAGGTTCACCTTCCAACAAGACAATGACCCTAAGCACACCACTAACATAACGAAGGAGTGGCTTCACAACAACTCTGTGACTGTTCTTGAATGGCCCAGCCAGAGCCCTGACTTAAACCCAATTGAGCATCTCTGGAGAGACCTGAAAATGGCTGTCCACCAACGTTTACCATCCAACCTGACAGAACTGGAGAGGATCTGCAAGGAGGAATGGCAGAGGATACCCAAATCCAGATGTGAAAAACTTGTTGCATCTTTCCCATTTTTTTGGCTGTATTAGATCAAAAGGGTGCTTCTACTAAATACTGAACAAAGGGTCTGAATACTTAGGACCATGTGCTATTTCAGTTTTTCTTTTTTAATAAATGTGCAAAAATGTCAACAATTCTGTGTTTTTCTGTCAATACGGGGTGCTGTGTGTGCAATAATGAGGAAAAAAATGAACTTAAATGATTTTAGCAAATGGCTGCAATATAACAAAGAATGAAAAATTTAAGGGGGTCTGAATACTTTCCGTACCCACTGTATATAAAATAAATGTATTTATTGACTACTAATTACCAGAAATCGCAGTTCTGTCACTCTACTCTAACAGTTTGAAATGCCCGCCAAAGCACTTCCTGGAACTATCTGAAGTCCACGTGAATCACGTGACAATCAAGCATTTAGAACTTCCGTTGTCGCAACTCTCTCTATATGGCTCTGCCCTAACCTTAACTGTGAGTGGAAGTGACACCCCCTTTTGGAGTTGGCACAACTCAATTTTGGAGTAACCCCGCCCTCTTTTGGAGATTCCACCACATTTGGAGGTCTCTGTCCTGCAGCTATACCTACTTGTGAATACCATATATCCCAGAGTTCATCACATTCAGGGGTCCACATCCATCCTGCTGTATCTTTGCCAAAATACCACACTATCTCTATTTGACTACACAAGAAATGCTGCCTACACTTCACACTGTAAATTCAGCGCAGCAGGAAAACATCAGCCTATTTTAGTATGTGTTCTGTCCTCATCGACAGAAAATTGTGCGTTCAGTAACTGTAAACGGAACCAAAAATCATGAAAGTCATACAGTTATGGTGTCCATGAAATGTAAAATCAGAGTTACTCTGAATGCACACTATGCCAGGATGGGCACAAGTGTTACTATGACAACAGGTCTACGGCTGGATGTTCAGCGGTCAGAATCCATGATAACCATCAATCTTGCTCTCTCAACAATGAACTGCCCTAACAAAGATATAAAAATTATAGCAATCTTAAAATAAATCAATGTTTTCCCTTTAAAGGAAGGAATAGTTCACCCATCATTTACTTACAGTTCATTGTGACCACATCATACAGCTTGTCATGCGATAGCGTTGTGTAAGGAACAGACCGAAATGTAAGTCGTTATACACTGAAAAACATTTTTGCCCTTTTTGTAGCTTGACAGGTGTGGTCACTATGAACTGTTGTTTTATGAAAAAGAGCTGCTTGAAGATTCTTCAAAAATTCTCATTTGTACAACAATGAGAAGTGGCGGTGGCGTAGTGGCTAAAGCACAGGGCTGTTAATCAGAAGCTCACTGGTTCAAGTCCCACAGCCACCACCATTGTGTCCTTGAGCAAGGCACTTAACTCCAGGTTGCTCCAGGAGGATTGTCCCTGTAATAAGTGCACTGTAAGTCGCTTTGGATAAAAGCGTCTGCCAAATGCATAAATGTAAATGTAAATGTACAACAACATGATGACAGAAGGCCAATAAAACAAAAACACTAAATATACATCTGATTCTACTGATCCTGGTCTTGTGTGTACTGTTTGATGATGTGAGGTCAGAGGTCAAGATGCATCATACAGGTCAAACAGCACCATGGCTAAACGATGGCATCTTCTCCAAACCTTTCCTGAGCGAATTGAACTTTAATGTTGTCTTCCTTGTGAGTAGATATAAAATACCACTTTTTCTGCTTATGAAATGTCTCTTTAAGGATATTCAAGCCTAATCATCAAATGATGGCAAACCGTGACAGATGAAGACAACTTCTTTCCAACTGTGGCCTTTATTCTCATTGACAAATAAGGATGACCGAGTTGATAAGAAAAGCGAAATCTGTTAAAAAAAATCTAGTTTAAAACTAAAAAATGTTTCATGTTCACAGAAATACATTTATAGCATTTTCTATTTAAAAATGGCATTTGGTTTAACCATTTCGCAAAATGTATTACAATATTGTTCTTGCACTTTGATGAATGTGTACGCAACTGAATCATTCAAAAACATTACTCGAGGTGATTTGCGACACAATATCAAGACGTTTTCTCATGGTTACACCAAATGACCCGAACACAATGTGCCTTTTTATAAAAATGTCAAAATATCTGTTCTTTGTGTTTTGTTTTTTAATTCACACACGGTCAAGAGGGTCTAAAGGCCTCGATATACTTCATACCAAATCAAAGAATGAACAGATATGACATCATTTAAAACAAACTCTAGCCAAAACTAAGGTGGTTTTGCGTTCATTTGGTGGTCATCATAAATGACAATAACAGAGTGGAATCGGTGCATATTATGGCCCGAATGCAGAATGTAAACTAGACAAATTACAAATAGTCTACTGCATATATATTACTTGAAATTATCATAGAGTTGTCAAAATAAGTATTTTACTGACACATAACACATTTTAATATCACATTATTTTAAGTTTTACTGAGCGTCGTCATAAATGTGCTTCTAAACACCTCCGGAACGTTTGCATACAGTACACCGTTGCTCAGCGGTTTACAACTTCTTTTTACTTCTAATGCCAACATTTCTTTTTCAAAAATGTCTATTAAATCTATTAATGAATAATAATAATGTATTAATACATTTATTTATTTTACTTTCTCCGGACAGTTACACCACATGATATTTTTGACTTCAAGCCCCAGATAAAAATATCAAAATGACTTAAAACCATGTTTATCATTATCAAAATAGCCCACACCCATGTCTCTCTCATATTCTGGTCTCTATATTTGACTCGGCTCCCTCCTTTAATGGAAGTCTATGAGATTTTGTTTACCCGTTCAATTGTTGGCCAGTCTGATTACTTAGAAAAGTGAAAGCAAAGAAGAACACCGTTCCCCAAAACAAGCTGCATGATTTGAGGTATCATTCATGTCTGTAGCTCAAATAGGACATTTAATATTTAGGGTTTTGGATTTGAACAAACCCCTTGCCGTATGAAAGCAGACATTATTATCTTATTAGTTCAAGACAGAATGAGCATTTACATAAATATAAAGCTAAATCATTATACTCCAGACTAAAACCAGCCCAGCACAAATCTCTCAATAAAACATGAATGATGAGTATGTATATTTCAACAGGCTTGAATACTAGTACTAGAACATATTCATGAGGCTCTACCAATGTGTGTAATGCAAAAGCTTCATATTTTTAACATACTAGTAAAGCCTATTGCAAACAAATAAACATTTACACACTTACATCAACCATAAATCCCATCATAAATGCACTAGCCTCATCAAATAAATAAATCTCACCAGCTTAGCCCTCTGTGCCATATGTGCGGTTTCCTCTTCCCACGAGCGGTAAAAACATACGTGTTGATACACTCACAGCCCACTTCACACAATAAAATAAAAAAACATCTTATAAGTCTGAGGGAAACCTAGGAACATGATCTCTCGCACCGGCTCTCGTCCACTGACACTACAGCCCCCTCCTCCAGTCCTCCTCTCTCCTCCCCCTCTATCTGTCCCCAAATCCCCCCTCCTCAGTCTTTTCATGGAAGTGAACAATAATGCCTCCCAACAATAATGCCACAGAGACATCTCCATGGTAACTAATGACAGCGGGAGAGGGGGAAAATGAATGAGGAAAATCAGGAAGGAAGGACAGACTAAGCGAACAAATAAAACAGATGGGAGATCCTAAACCGAGAGTGTAGTCCCCTAGAGTATATTATATATAATATGCAGTATATCCTATTCACTGGATATGGTTTAATTAGTAGTGATAGACCGATATAGAGCCCTTCAACAGTAGCGTTCCGGAGGAAAAAATCCCATTAATTTCCCCCATTGAGAAATACAATGGATGTGTATTTCCATGAGCTCTGAGGTTTTTGAGCCAGAGTGATTTCAACATTATTAATCAAATCATGTTTAATAGCTAAATACCCAATTAAGAACTACACTACCCATAATCCTGAAGAGAGATCCACCAGTCAGAAAAGGGCAACAAATATGTTTTCGTTTTTTTTTTTACATACGTTTTTACTTTGAATCAAATATAATGCTGTGGTTAATCTCTTGCTGTTTGATTTGGTTTATGGCTCAGAAATTCTTATTATTTATTTCTTAGACACAGTATTAAGATGTGTTTTGGGTGATCCGTTCACATGTGGTCAGGTGAGACACATGGCTGTTTACACCTGGTCACTTAAATGTGTCTCCTGTGATCACATGTGTGGATTTGGAGGGGAGGGACTCTGTTTCATGACGACATACATCAATCATTCTGTCAGTGTATTACTGCATAATGATAAAGTACAACAAAGTCAGAAAAGACAAAGACTACATCCACATTAATCTTGACACATTTGAAAACTGCCTTTTCGTTTTCAATATGCTCTCCATCCAACTCTTTTCAAGAGTTTTCCAAAAGTTGCTCGTCCACACTAATTTGTAATAAAAACTCTTAAATCCCCTCAATGCGCATGCAAAAAATCACCATTCCATTTACAGGCTGAAATGTAATTTTCCTTGTGTTTTATCACCAATTCCGAGTAAACTTTGTGTCATCTATGAAAGAATGCATTGTGAAGGTTGTACAAAGTAACATTTATCGTTATTTAGGTTCTCAAAGTGAATAACAGGCACAATAACGGCATTCAATGTGGGCCGCCATCTTGATTTTTTTGGGGTTAAATGAATTACATGGCTGCGCCACTTGAAAACAAATACGTCATATTTTCAGATGTCTCCATCTTCCCTGTCCACGCTACAACACAAAGACGACATTTTCAAATGAATCCACTTGTAAAAGCATTTTTTAAAGCTCAGTTTTTGCTGTGGGATGAAAGGGCAAAACGTAGAGAAAAAGATGTATGTTCAAACAAAAATGTACTAGTGTGGACATGGCCAAAGAAAGTTGGCCATAGAAAGTTTCTCCCAGATTCGATTAAAATGTAATCTAAGCACAAACGCAACATGTCAAGTAGAATTATCCATTATTTTAGTGTATTACCTGTATTAAAGGAGCTTCAGGTGTTATTTTATGTCATCTGTATTGATATCAGTCACACTAAAGAAGATCCGTGAAGCTCTTTTGATAGTGTATGTATCCATTTGTTGTTGTTGTTGTTGTTTTATATTTATCCCCCTTTTCTCCAAATTTGGAATACCCATTTCCCACTACTTAGTAGGTCCTCATGGTGGCGCGGTTAATCACCTCAATCTGGGTGGCAGAGGACAAGTCTCAGTTGCCTCCACTTCTGAGACCGTCAATCCGCGCATTTTATCATGCGACTCCTTGTGCATGACTCCGTGGAGACTCAGCATGTGGAGGCTCATGCTACTCTCCGTGATCCACACACAACATACCACACGCCCCATTGAGAATGAGAACCAGTAATCGCGACCACGAGGAGGTTACTCCATGTGACTTTACCCTGCTTAGGAGACCTGGCTGGAGTCACTCAGCACACCCTGGATTCCCAGGCCCCCTTTATATGCTTTTTTTTACATTTAATGATGGTTATTTCCTTTTAAAGCCGCTCATAAACAACAGACTTTAAACTCTTGTTTTAGCACAGCAGTTGATTGACAGGTGAGAGCCTCTGTTTTACTACTGTTGAGGTGCTTCAGGAAAGATTAGCATTTACACCTCAAATCCGATGTGATCACAACAAATATTCGTATGTGGTTTCTGTAGCCATATTTTCACAATCGTGCCAATGCCAGCCAGCCTGGGCCAATAGCCTTGGACCTCAAGCCACAAGACCAAAATCAATCTGTGTTCCCACCATCGGTCCAATAACTTTGCAGCATTGCACACGTCACACACTCCAACCATTTCACAAGCAAGAGGGAAGCTCAAACTGAGGTATCATGTTATCTATTTATCTACACTATTGAGTTTATATAGTTTGTAAACATTAGCTAGATATCAAATTGTAAATTATCGTTGACAACTAACTGACTGTAACTGTCATGATGTCCTGAGTTGTCTCTCCACCAACAGCGGGACGATGTCCCAGCACACTGTCTATGAACGTTCACCAAACAGAGAAAAGTATTTTCTTTGGGCACTGCTTTTTCCATTGGGTGTTTTAATGGATTTGTACTGTGCCTGAATTTTTTTAGTTATTTGTTTCCTGAACCTGTATTGTTGTGCACTGGATACACAAACTTGGATGTTCGGTGAAACTCCTCCTTTGACAATGAACCTGACTCAATCCCTGGTTGGTTGGCCTTGTTTGGCCCAAGGGTAATCGGCAGGCAAACGGCCATTGGCAGTTGGCCCCGAGAAAGCCCAGAGGAGGTATGATAAAGCGCCGGAAGTGACAGTGGGAATGCAACTGGCCCTGGCACATAGTAGCACGTCCTCATTTGGCCTGATAACGCAGCTAGTGATCTGATAACAAAACAGTTTAGACCCTGTTTAGACCTGTATTTAGCACTGACCACATGTGATCGGATCACCCAAAATGCATCTTAATACCAAGTGGAAACGAGGTATTAAAAATTATTGGAATAAGTGGAAAAAATGATTCTAGAACCATGGCTGCTAAAAAAAATAGGTGGTCACTTTTGCTCTCTGTATCAGCCACATTAAAACGCTGGATGATATTTGCCCATTGTGAGAATATCAACATCGGCTTTTTTAGTAAATTTCAATAAGAAATTGTGGTCAAATCAATACATTTTTGCGTATAATTAAACTTGAAGCACCTATGTTGGTATATGTACATGCCCATCAGACAGATGCTTTTGCAGAATCTCACTGGGATTCAGCATCATAAATGCTGCATTTTTAAGAAGCTGTCTCAAGTTAATAGTAGTTCAAATTGGGAAATAGCATCTGGAAATCCCTGTAGTCAGTTGTTCTTCGTCCAGCTGTCAAGAACGCATTCTGTTTGCATGGCTCTCATTTTGTGACTGCTCTGCAGGTTTGTTGAGGCGCGCCAGCTGCCCCCTGCTGACACGCCTCATAAAAACACAAGGGTAGGAAAAGAGGTACTTTTATTACAGGATTTAAGTACGGGTCAGGTGGCATGATTACATTTTGCACATTCTTTTTATATAATTAATCACACTAAATGAATGTATGAAATCGACAGCCCTAGTTTTTATTTTACAATTTTATTGTGCTTTACTGCTAACAAACCTTTCTGTCATGAATCCCAACTTTGTTGTTCCTCTCATCATCAATCACTCTTTAATCATCAAGCCTGCCACTGCTCTGCCTTCCACAAATTTGCCCCTCAGCCTGCAATGTCTTCACCTTCCATGGCACCGCCCCTCGAACTTCCCACGGCTCTGCCTTCTACAGATCTGCCCTTAGAGCCTGTCATGGCTGTGCCTTCTACGGCTTCACCCCTTGAGCCTGTCACGACTCCAGTCTCTAGTCTGTGATCACCACCCAGGCCTCCTGACCCTGTTTCAGCTTTGTGGTCATCAACCTGGCCTTCTGATCGAGTCCCTACCCTGAGATGGTCTCCTGGGTCTCCTGGCTAACCACCTGATCTGCTCTGGTCTTCTGACCATTTGCCTGATCTGTTCTGGTCTTCTGGATCTCTTGGCCGTCCGCCTGACCTGCTGTGGTATCCCTGGTGTCATGGCCAAAAGCCTGGCCTGCTCTGGCTCCCTTGGTCTCCTGGCCGTCTGCCTGATCTGCTCTGGTTTCCTTGGTTCCCTGTTCTGTTTCTTTGGACCCCGGCATCGCCAGCCTCCTCGCTTCAGGAGCCGCTGGGCTTGTGTACCTGTCAGTGATTACCTATTCACCTGTTTCCAATCCATTCAGCTATTTAAGACTCACTCTCTCTCTCTTTGCAAAGTCTTATTTTGCACTGGCTGACATTTCTGAGCATTACCTGTGTTACTACCTTGTCTGTGTATGATCCTGGACAGTTTACCCTGTTTTGACCAGCCTTCCTACTTTGACTGCTTTGTTTACATGGATATAACCTGTGATTGTCTGCTGCCTGCCCCGATCTCTTGCCTGTTTATTGAATACCCCTCTGGACTGCCTTTGATATTACTGCTGCTGGTGATTTACCCCTGCCTGTCTGAATTACTACATTTATTGTTATTAAAAGTTGCACTTGGATCTCAAATGTGTTGACTCATCATTACACTTACTTACATTTACTTGTATTTTTAGATGAGGCTGAAAAAGTCATATAAATGTAATTAAGGGTCTTCCGTTAAACTCATATCAGCCATATCATGTAAGTCTTGTGACTACTTTTAAATATTTAACTAAATTAAAGGTTTGATGATGATAAGCTAAACATGCAATGTCTCAGAAAAATAATTGTTTTAGCTTGCACAATATGAATGTGAAAACATTCTCAGTTTATGGTGTCCACTGAACGTTCACCACTAAACCAGACAGATACTGCATTTCCCCCTATGACACATTCTGGGAACAAAAAATGACAGACAACCCCACACGAATATCAATCACCC
This sequence comes from Xyrauchen texanus, assembly GCF_025860055.1. NCBI lineage: Eukaryota > Metazoa > Chordata > Actinopteri > Cypriniformes > Catostomidae > Xyrauchen > Xyrauchen texanus. Next base: position 1,241,880 of record NC_068302.1, on the reverse strand, counting down.
AGACATTTGATGAGTGTGTTAACATCTGGAAGACATTGTTTGCTCATCTGCAATACGTCTATAATATGTATAGTACTGTGCATCAAAAACATTTGTATTAAGATGGCTATATACATATGCTACATTAGTGTGTGCATATGAAATGTACATTTTAAACTCCCAAAAATTCCTTTTGAAAACCAAACAGAATAGAATAGAAGAACAGGGAGCCCTGCAACAGATGGCATGGGCCTCACAGAGTCCCCCACTGCACATCGGGTCAATCTGGGATTACATGAAGACACAGACGTCATTGAGACAGCCTAAATAAATAATAGAACTGTGGCGAATTCTCCAAGAAGCTTGGAACATCCTATCTGCCAACAACAAAGAAAAATTTGATAATTGATAAATGAAAACTTTTTATATCATTATTTTTTTAAGAAATCCTCACTTTGAAAGTTTTGCACAAGTGCCTAAAACATTTGCACATTACTGTATATCAATAAGTATGTCTCGGATGTCACTAAGACATTTATCAGATGTCTTTGAGATGTTTTCAATCTAGAATGTTTATAAATTTGATCTTTTTAAGATGTTTAGCAGACATTAATTAGACTGTGATGCTTTCCAGATAAAAAGATCTAAAACAAACATTTCAAAGATGTACGTGTGCTATCTGGTAATGATGGCAGTGTGCTGTGTTGTGTTTGAGAATGTGGAATTAGGAATTGATGGTGGGTAAAAACAAAACTGTGAGATTGTAATAAGAGAGGAAGTAGGAGTGTTGTCGGACTGTGGCTCTAATCTAATGAACACTCTGATGTGTGATTCTAGAGGTGAGTGTGTGTTTGTATGATTGGATCATGAAAAGTGGGCATTCAATACCAGAATAGAGCCAGAACTAAATGCGTGTTTGAGGCTTTTGGAAAACTAGTTATTTGAAACATGGTGACATCAGAAAAGTCCACAAAAAAAAAAAAGTCATTTCAGACAAGGAGCAAGTTATGTATAACATTTTGATGAAGATTACGAAGACATTTCCTTTCTTTAGAATAATGTGCTTTGATGAATCATGCCCAAAAAGACCAGTAATTTGTATTAAATAAGTAAATAGGGTCACAAGTAAAATCTAAAGTAATTCTGGTTTAATTTTGACAAGTTAAATAATGTGGTTTGACACAAAAGAATGGCTTTGGTACAATTGTACCAAATGTAAGAATGTTGTGTCATTAAAAATACGGTAAACCGGAGAGTTCCGGACGTGTGAACGGTGAGCTCTGCGCAATTATTTTTTTCTTGTTTTTGTGTCCTAAACCTATGAGATTCGATACACTCTGTTTCATAACTGTTCTATGAAGAAAATATGTCAAAGAATTCAAAATCTTGAGGACTTCCGCTTCCGCCCGCATGGAGTGAGCAGCAGAGAAGGGAGCTCCTCGAATAAATAAGTAATTATTGCTCAATAGACTAGTCAGCCGTGTAAAACGTTATAATTTTGGTCAAAGAATTGTTGCTACGTACCTTTCGACATGAAACCGAGAGCATGCAAAAATGTTACATCGACGATCCAGCGTAATACGAAAACAGAAAGCGGTGAAAGAAAAATGGATGAACATATGCAATTTCATTGAGTGCACTCAGAACGGAACTACATACACACCGAGAGGCTGTGATTAAGGACATTAAGTCGCAAATTGAAAACCTACATTTGGAGATGCAAAAGAATAGAGAAGAAGTGAAAGAAGACCTGCGAGCGCTGCGAGAGGAAATTATTCCCGAGCTGGCCGCCCTACATAAAGCGCAGGCCGAAGCGACAAACGAGTGTACGGAGATGGGGAAAGTGAAGAGTGACACGATGGACAGGGTGGCAGTACTAGAAAAGTCTCACGAACTCATGGCCAAAGAGCACAAGAAAATGCATGAAACATTTTTGGATTTGGAGAATCGTAGCCGAAGACAGAATTTAAGATTCGTTGGGGTTCCAGAGGGAGTGGAGGCGGGAAGACCGGTTCGATTCATCAAAGACCTGCTAGTGGATTTATTCGGAGCTGATGACTTGGGAGATTCCAGTATGATGACAGATCGAGCGCAACGAACTCTTGCGCCAAAACCAAACCGGGAGAGAGGTCCCGAGCAACAATAACTAATTTTCATTACTATTCTGACAAGGAAAAAATCCTGATGTTGTCTAGAAATAAAGGCCGTCTCTACTTCAAAGGATCCCCTGTGTACATGTTCCCCGATGTGAGTCTAGAGGTTGGCAAACTTCGCGCTGCGTTCAATCCAGTGAAGGCCAAGCTGCGAGCCGCCGGGATAAACTATAGTTTGTTCTATCCAGCCAAACTTGCAATCACCGTGGATGGAATTAGATACACATTCGAACATCCTCAAGAAGCAGATCAATTTATTGAGAAGAAAACACAAACCTAGCTGACTGAGCTGTAAGTCCAGACTATCTGATAAGCTGAAATGCGGTCTCTGTTATCATTTACAGTACATATGCAAAGACTCAGTAAATTTAAACACACTTCTGAACTCTCATAGCGATTAAGTATATATTAATCAAGTTCTCAGGGTAAAGAAGTGTAACTTATTCATCAACAATGTTAAAGTGAAAGAAACATAAGTGTAAATAGGTCTATCAAGCTTTTTTTTTCTTTAATGTTTTTTTTAGAAAGGAGCTAAGTGGTAAGTCAAATTGTTTACCAACCTTTTTGTTGATATGATGGGTAAGAAGGGGTTTCTAAACTTGCTCTGTTCTTTTTTGTGTACCTCTCATTCAGAGAAAGGTAAATTGAGCTATTGTTTAAATTGTTCAAGTTGTTCGAAGTTGTTAAGGAAAACGAACTGGCACTTTTTTCTTTTTTTTTTCTTTTTTCCCTTTCCCCCTGCCTCTTCAAAAACCATTCTTCACAGTAATTCTCGAGTCTTTGACCATGGCTAGAAGGAAATTAAATGATGTTAAGAAAAATTCGATCCAGTTTGACTCATGGAATTGCAAAGGATTTAATGGGGCTATAAAACGGGGTAATGTACTAGCTCATCTTGGGAGACTGGGGGCAGATATCGCATTTTTACAAGAAACGCATATAAGGAACCAAGACCAGGGCCGATTGAAGGGAAGGTGGGTAGGACAAATCTTTCATTCAAATTTTTATTTTAAGTCTAGAGGTGTAGCAATATTCATAAAGAAAAGTATACAATTTACTGCAACACAAGTTATTTCTGACTCCAGTGGACGTTATGTTATAGTAGCAGGAACACTTTATGACACACCAATATTATTAGTCAATATATATGCCCCTAATATAGATGAGGAACCATTTATATCGTCTATTTTGAACATTTTGCCTAACTTAGATACCAGCAACTGATAATGGGAGGTGACTTTAACTTTGTATTAGATCCAGTCATAGACAGATCTTGAAATAGAAAAGTACCCTTATCTAAATCAGCCAAATTGCTACAAACGTTTATGAAAACCTTTAAAATAATAGATCCGTGGAGATTTACTTTCCCAAACCAAAGAAAATATTCTTTTTTTTCACCAGTCCATCACTCCTATTCTAGGATAGATTTACTTCTGTCAGCGGTCGTACACTGTGATTATGAAGCAATGGTATTATCAGACCATTGCCCCTTAGTTCTTCAAGTATTATTTTAAACCAAATATGAAATGGAGATTTGATAATAACTTATTGGCAGACAAGGCATTTGCAGAACAAACCAAAGCTCAAATAAGATTGTATTTATAGACAAACGATACGACAGACGTTTCCAAATCCACAATTTGGGAGGCATTTAAAGCGTATATGCGGGGACAAATTACCTCTCACAGTGTTTCGATTAAGAAACGGTGTAAAGAAAAAAATATATATTAAATGACGGAATACTAGAAATAGATCGCAAGCATGCAATATCCCCCTCACCAGAATTGTATAAGGAGAGACTCTCTCTCCAGTCAGAATTTCAGTTACTCTCCACCTCAGAAACTACTGGTCGTCTGATGCGGGCGAAAGCAACATATTATGAACACTGAGAGAAAGCAGGTAAACTCCTTGCTAGGCAAATTAAAGAGACGGCGGCATCAAGACTGATAACAGAAATTAGGAAAGAGACAGGACAAACTACATCAGACCCAAAAGAAATAAACAACATGAGTTTTTACAACAAATTATATTCCTCAGAATCTATTAATGACCCATCATTCATGGAGCAATTTTTTTGAATCGCTTGGCATTCCGTCCTTAAATATGGAAGACAGGGATGTCTTGGAGCAGCCACTTACTATTATTGAAATAAATCAAGCGATATATTATATTATGTAATTATGTCTCACAAAATTTGTATAGAAGCACCGGACTTGAGCAGTCCAAAGGCAAAGTTGTCATGGGGACTTTCGTAAGTGTACATGGACTGTTTGAGTTTAGAGTTTAGAGGGATGGACACTGGTTGGCGCTGTCATGTGCAAGGTTTTTCTTTTTTTTGTTTGTTTGGTTTGGGGTTTGATTGCTGCACCAATGTTGGATAGTGGTCTTTATAATCTTGTTTTTGACACACAAAAATGTCAAATAATATGAGTAAAGATTCTCTATTCACATGGAATGTGAATGGTTGGGGCACCCCATAAAAAGAAGGAAAGTTATTTCTGTTCTTAAACATAAGAAATATGATATAGTTTTTTTTCAAGAAATGCATCTTTCCTAGCAGAAAGCTGAAAATTTGGGAAGATTTGGGGTGGACATGATTTCTTTAGTGCTGGCTCAAGTAAGAGCAGGGGAGTCATTACATTGATAAGTAAGCATCTACAATTTAAATGTCTCAAAAGATTAAATATAAATTAGGAAGAGTCATTACTGTTTTAGCTGAAATTCAGGGGCAAAGTTTGATCTTGGCTAATATTTACGCACCTAACATTGATGATCAGGGCTTTTTTATAGATCTTGAAGGGATGTTGCAAGCTGCTGGCACCCCTCATGATATAGTATTAAGAGGAGACTTTAATCTATTGATGGAATCATAGTGAAGCAAAAGTGTGTAAGCCCCTAAGGGCAACATTGACGCTTCACAGGTTCTGTAAAAATCTTGGTCTTACAGATATTTGGAGACTTTTGAGCCCATCTGGTAGGGACTATACATTTTTTTCATCAGTCCATAAGATCTATTCTAGAATAGATTTTTTTTATATATCGAAGCCCCTCATTTCATCTGTTGTGGATTGCACAATTGGAAATTTTTTTGTCTCAGATCATGACCTGGTGAGTTTAGAGGTGTTGTCATATACAGAGAAAAATAAATCATATAGTTGGTGCTTTAATATAACCCTTTTGGTAAATATGGAATTCCAACAAATGTTAAAGGCTGAAATCAATGTTTATATGGAGACTAACTGGTCTTCAGTATCCTCTGTGGGCATGGCTTGGGAGGCACTTAAGGCAGTTCTTAGCGGTTGGATCATACAGTATGCCTCATTCATCAAAAAGTCCAAAGCCTGAGAACTCGTGGAATTGGAAGAAAAGTGCAGAGGCAGAGCTGAAACACCAAATGTTGTCTGATGGCCTCAGAGGATTGACCCGATTGAAATACAGATATAATACTATTTTGTCATGAAAGGTGGAGTTTTGGCTATTCAGGGCAAGACAGTCATAGTCAGTCAGGGGACAAAGCAGTGAAGCTTTAGGCTAGATATATAAAGCAGAGAGAATCTTCTATCATTCCTTCAGTGAAATCTGCTGGTGGTTACATTTTTACCTCAGCCATTGATATTAATAATACCTTTAAAGAATTCTATCTTGATCTTTATAGTTCCATGTCTTCGTCTACTGATGAAGATATTAGAAACTTTGTGGAACCATTAGAACTCCCTGAACTGACAACTGAGCAAAAAATGCTCTTGATTCTGAGATAAACTTGGAGGAGTTTGATGAGGTAAATAAGGCCATGCCTACAGGCAAAGCTCCGGGGTCAGATGGCTTTGCCGCTGAAATATTTAGATCTTATGCTACAGAACTGGCTCCACATTTATTAGACGTTTATATGGAATCATTAAAGAATGGAAAGCTTCTGCCAAAAATTGACACAGACCCGGATCAGTCTGATACTTAAAAAGGACAAAGATCTAAGCGAGTGCAAAAATTACCATCCAATTTCCTTGATCCAGTTAGATGGTAAAATATTGTCAAAAATTCTGGCTAACCGATTGAGTAAAGTTATGACATCTCTTATACATATAGATCAGGTGGGGTTTATTCGGGGCCGCAGCTCTTCAGATAACATCAGCCGTTTCGTCAATATCATGTGGTCAGTGGTGAATGATCAGACTCCGGTCACTGCCATCTCACTTGATGCCAAAAAGGCATTTGATGATATAGGGATTATATTTTTAAGATTTTGGATATATATGGTTCGGGAATACTTTTATTGGATGGATTAAGTTACTTTATAGACAGTGGTACAAACAAATGGATTAATTATTGTTCTGTCTTGCCCTTGAACCATTAGCAGCCGTGGTAAGAAGAGAAGATGATTTTCCAGGGGTGATGGCTGGAGGTGTGGCGCATAAGCTTTTGCTTTATGCTGATGATATTTTATTATTTGTCTCTGACCCCAATAGATCTGTGCCTTGACTTCATAGAGTTATTAATACCTTTTCTAAATTCTCAAGATACAGAGTCAATTGGTGTATATTGGTGTAGTCAATTGCTGACAGCGTACTGCCCTGCAATGGCTTTTCAGCCGGGCGCCTTTCAGTGGCCCAAAGAGAGCATTCAATATTTGGGCATTTTATATCCAGCAAATTTGATAGAGTTAATTTTGACCCCTTAATAAAAAAGGATTTCGAGCGATGTGGGCAGCTGGGCTTCATAAAATTTTTCTAGGATTGGGATGGTTAATGTTATTAAAATGAATTGTTTTCCAAAATGTATCTACCTCTACAATCTCTACCTGTAGATGTCCCCCTCTCTTATTCCAAACAATTTGATAGCATAGTGAAGTCCTTCATTTGGAATGGTAAGCGTCCCAGATTACATTTCAATAAGTTACATAGGCCGATTGACAAAGGTGGGCTAGGCCTACACAAGATTTTGTGTTATTATTATGCATTCGGTCTCAGACATTTGGCTCATTGGTCAATTCCACCTGAGAAAGCCCCTCCCTGGTTTTGTATTAAACATGAAGTTTTTGCCCCTATTCCACCATTGCAAAACCTTTCTATCAAACTAAATGGAGAAGTTAAGTTATGCACTGTTGTCTCGCTTTTGCACTCAGTGTGGACAAAAGTGTCCAGAGCGTTTAATTGTGTTTAAACAGACATTTATTTAAATGTTGACTCGAGCGTATAGCTGACCCCCAAATTATATATTAACAAGTGCCCTTTTTGCTGGTCAGAGTGCATTGTGAGGGGGGTTACTACACTTGGTGATCTATATGAGAGTGGAGTGTTGAGATCCTTTCAAAATTTGGTTAAACTTTTTGGGATTCCCAGATCTCAGTTCTATAAGTATTTACAGCTGTGCCACACCCCCCTAAAGTGGCAGATACTCTGGTGATTACTGCTTTTGGAAAAGGTCATGAGGCATCAGTGTATTACTCTCTGCTAATTCAGAGTCTGGGGGACGGAACTTCAACTACTCTTAAGACATTATGGGAGAAAGATCTAAACTTGGTTTTGAGAATTCTCACCTGATAAGATGACATAATGACATAATGTGAGGAACCGGGTCCTACCATCTGTAGAAAATAATTAATTACCTCCACGTTTGGTGTGTGCATGTGAGCAGCATCTTCACTGAAGGAGATTCTCCTCTCATCCCTTCCTTCATGAGAGATTTCCTATAGAGTTGCTGCATGCTTGACTTTGTAAGTTCATTACTTTTAGTTTTCTATGTTTTTCCATAGTTTATTGATGCTATTGTTTCCTAAACTAGTTCATATGCAATTCTGAAATGCTATGTGTGAGTTTTCATCCATGCAGTCTATCAGCAGGTTCTGTTTATAGTATTTAGACTGTTGAATAATGTCATTCTTTTTGTTAAACTGTAGTATCAATTAACTTTATTATACTTTATACTATTTGGATTTCTTATAATTTACAATTCATGGGAATTGGGATGTATTTTTAATGATGTTTACAGTTTATAATTATTGATGAATTTTGTATTCAATTGATTATATTGTTTTATTTGTGTTTGATTGTTTCAAATTGATTATTGTAGTTACCATACAACTCTGTGTCTTATCTCCAATGCTGCTGACAAGAAAATAAATGATCATGGAATTAAGAGCTGAATTAATTGTGTTTTAATTGTGTTACCATCCTGGTAACATATATCCAAACCAAGTCCAAATTAACAAATTTATCATTGGTCCTTCAAGCTGGAAATGCTGCTAGGATGGATAAAGTTGATGACTCTGTGAGACCTTAATGGACATAAAGACCCCCTAGATGACACCAAGATTATTTAATGTCCCAGCCAAACATATCCACTCACACACAAGGACAATTCCCTCCTAATCCTGTTCATTTGGAGATATCCCAGGGAGCTGCAATAGACTCAAGCTGAGGTAAGAATGATAAAAGAAAGTTGTCAGATTTAGGCCAGACAATGAGAGCCATCCAGATGAGAAACAGAAATTCCCCTTCTGAGCGGTTGTGTTTCAGCGAGCTGAGTAAAACCCACTGCTGTTCCACTCACCTCTAAAGAGCATACGCTGTTGGAAATATGGAGCATTACAGCGGCTTTTCTCTTCTTCTGCATGCCAGTGCAGACCACGCCCCGGAGCGCTTCGACAGCCCTCTAAAAGATTATACAGGTGAAACTCGACAAATTAGAATATCGTGCAAAAGTTCATTAATTTCAGTAATTCAACTTAAAAGGTGAAACTAATATATTATATAGACTCATTACAAGCAAAGTAAGATATTTCAAGCCTTTATTTGATATAATTTTGATGATTATGGCTTACAGCTTATGAAAACCCCAAATTCAGAATCTCAGAAAATTAGAATATTGTGAAAAGGTTCAGTATTGTAGGCTCAAAGTGTCACACTCTAATCAGCTAAACACCTGCAAAGGGTTCCTGAGCCTTTAAATGGTCTCTCAGTCTGGTTCAGTTGAATTCACAATCATGGGGAAGACTGCTGACCTGACAGTTGTGCAGAAAACCATCATTGACACCCTCCACAAGGAGGGAAAGCCTCAAAAGGTAATTGCAAAAGAAGTTGGATGTTCTCAAAGTGCTGTATCAAAGCACATTAATAGAAAGTTAAGTGGAAGGGAAAAGTGTGGAAGAAAAAGGTGCACAAGCAGCAGGGATGACCGTAGCCTGGAGAGGATTGTCAGGAAAAGGCCGTTCAAATGTGTGGGGAGCTTCACAAGGAGTGGACTGAGGCTGGAGTTACTGCATCAAGAGCCACCACACACAGACGGGTCCTGGACATGGGCTTCAAATGTCAAACGTCTTACCTGGGCTAAAGAAAAAAAGAACTGGTCTGTTGCTCAGTGGTCCAAAGTCCTCTTTTCTGATGAGAGCAAATTTTGCATCTCATTTGGAAACCAAGGTCCCAGAGTCTGGAGGAAGAATGGAGAGGCACACAATCCAACATGCTTGAAGTCCAGTGTGAAGTTTCCACAGTCTGTGTTGGTTTGGGGAGCCATGTCATCGGCTGCTGTTGGTTCACTGTGCTTTATTAAGTCCAGAGTCAACGCAGCCGTCTACCGGGACATTTTAGAGCACTTCATGCTTCCTTCAGCAGACAAGCTTTATGGAGATGCTGACTTCATTTTCCAGCAGGACTTGGCACCTGCCCACACTGCCAAAAGTACCAAAACCTGGTTCAATGACCATGGTATTACTGTGCTTGATTGGCCAGCAAACTCGCCTGACCTGAACCCCATAGAGAATCTATGGGGCATTGCCAAGAGAAAGATGAGAGACATGAGACCAAACAATGCAGAAGAGCTGAAGGCCGCTATTGAAGCATCTTGGTCTTCCATAACACCTCAGCAGTGCCACAGGCTGATAGCATCCATGCCACGCCGCATTGAGGCAGTAATTAATGCAAAAGAGGCCCAAACCAAGTACTGAGTACATATGCATGATTATACTTTTCAGAGGGCCGACATTTCTGTATTTAAAATCCTTTTTTTTTATTGATTTCATGTAATATTCTAATTTTCTGAGATTCTGAATTTGGGGTTTTCATAAGCTGTAAGCCATAATCATAAAAATTACATCAAATAAAGGCTTGAAATATCTTACTTTGCTTGTAATGAGTCTATATAATATATTAGTTTCACCTTTTAAGTTGAATTACTGAAATTAATGAACTTTTGCATGATATTCTAATTTTTCGAGTTTCACCTGTATATCTCTGAAAGAGTAAACACACTGACGTTGAACGTCTTTTTAAAGACACATCTTTTTCAAGATGCTCTTCTGTCTTTTTGTCATTCCTGGATTCGTTATCTCTCTGCTCCTGATGACCACAGGCACTGCCTCTCATGTCTGAGCAGAAATCACACAGAGGCAGCGTTTGTGGACGGCTCATGTTCTCACTGTGAGGTCGTGTGGTCGTGGCTCTCCTTCTTCCGAGGGAAAGCCACTTTAGCCTACGCCGCATTGCGCCATCTACCTACGGGTATAGGTCTGGCGCTGGGGGCGATTTTGGGAACTTAACAGCGTTAACAGTTTCGATGGGTAAATCCCCGCGGACCACAGCACGCTTGTTTGCCCTGTCCGGTTCCAAGATGAGACCGGCTCACTTTTCGGCCAGTCTGTCTCTCTCGGAGCACCCTGGATGATAGTTTCGGCACTGCATTGGAGAGCGTCTTGGCAGACACCGACACTGAGGACTCGACAGAGCTAGCACCTACGGGTGTGCCGGCCCAGTCTGAGGTGTCCGCTATGCATACCTGGGCCGCTGCAAGTGTCGGGCTGGACTGGAACCCTCCGACCCCCCCCCCTCAGCCCTCACGTCTAGACAATTGGTTCTTGGGTTTGGGGCACATCTTGCCTCTCCGCGGCTCAAGATACCTCATTTGATCTGCTAGACAAGGGTGTCCCCCTGCGGCATTTCTGCCATTGATCCACGGCAAGCACGTGTTGATTCTCTTAGACAACACAGCGACATGGGCATATATAAAACACCAGGGCCGCGTTAGCTCTCATCGCATGTCGCAACTCGCCCGCCATCTCCTCCTTTGTAGTCAGCAGTGGCTGAGGGCGCTGCACGCCACTCATATCCCACGCAACCTAAACACCACAGCGGACATGGTGTAATGCTCAGCGGAGAGTGGTCCACCAGATGTGGGCTCGGTTTGGCAGAGCAGAGGTAGATCTATTTGCCTCCTGAGATTCCACCCACTACCCACTCTGGTACTCTCTGACAGAAGCCGCACTCGGCACAGACGCGCTGGGACACAGCTGGCCCCGGGGGCTGTGCAAATACGCATTTTCCTCAGTGAGCCTTCTTGCACAAGTCCTGTGCAAGGTCAGGGAAGTCGAGGAACAAATAATTCTGGTGGCCCCCCATTGGCCCACTCGGACTTGGATTTCGGATCTCTTGCTCCTCACGACAGCACTTTCCCCACAAATTCCCCTGAGGAAGGACCTTCTTTCTCAGGGACGGGGCACCCTCTGGAATATTCTCGTCTGGCCCCTGGACGGGATGCGGAAGATCTAAACGGTCTACCACCAGCCATCATAGACACGATCACTCAAGCCAGAGCTCCCTCGACCAGGCAGCTTTATGTCCTAAAGTGGCGCTTATTCGCAAATTGGTGTTCTTCCTGATCTGAAGACCCACAGAGCTGTGCAGCCGGGTCAGTGCTCTCATTCCTGCAGGAGAGGCTGTCCCCTTCCACCTTGAAGGTTTATGTAGCCGCCATAGCGGCTCACCACAATGCAGTGGACAGTAAGTCATTAGGGAAGCACGACCTGATCATCAGGTTCATTAGTGGTGCCCGGAGGCTGAACCCTCCTAGGCCATGCCTGTTCCCCTCATGGGATCTCTCCGTTGTCCTCTTGGGCTGCTAGATTCAGTCAAACTAAAGGTCCTCTCCTTGAAGACAGCCCTCCTGATTGTGCTCACTACCATCAAGAGGGTTGGGGACCTGCAAGCACTCTCTGTCAGTGAATTCCGTCATTTGCCTGGAATTCGGTCTGTCAGACTCTCACATCATCCTGAGCCCTCTCTGACCCCCCAGTCACAGGACCTACCACTGCGCCACTTCCACGTGTGGCTGGTAAGCCCATGTGACATATTTGCCACATGTTAACCTCCCCTGTTGGGCAGGATGTGGTCTCCACAGGGTCTTTTCCCCCAAAAGAATAGGATCACAAAAGAACGCCTTCCCCGATGTGTGTTATAGCGTTAGATGGCCCCAGCCGTATCTAACACTCTATGGAGAGAAAACATAGAGAGAGAAAAGGCATTGGATGTGGAAAGGCGTTGGATGCGGATGTGGTCTCCATGGGGTCTTTTTCCCTTGAAAGAATCTAACACTCTATGGAGAGAAAACATAGAGAGAGAAAGACATTTTTCTTTCTCTTCCAGCTCTGAACATAGTTCCAATAAAGCATCCCCTGTTCTCAGACATAATTAGGATGATGAAAATAATAGAGCTTCTCTTGTTCATGAGACAGAGCGAGATATATTCCTCCACTGACTTCACCTCCCAAAATCAGTAGACAAATTCACCTCCCTCCTCCACCATAATCTATGTTACCCACACCCTCGACGCAAGCTGGGAGATCATCATTGGAAACATGTGCAATACAGCTTCCTTATTCATGATTATTAAATGAGCCTGTCTCTACAGCTCACATTAACTTCAGAACACAGTCTTTAGTGAACCCTCATGCAATAAGTGTGGATCAAACACAGTTTGGCAATGGTCCCCCTTGGTCATCTTCTCTAAATCAGCATCTGTTAAATCCAGTCTTTCATTCTAATGATCAGCAAGCAATGTGGAGTTATGGGCCCTTATATCCCAGTTAAATGCAGGGAAATGCATTTTTTCCATGGATGCTTCCAAGTTATCCAATCTTTTACCTTACTCCAGCATTATATCCACTTTATAGTGAATATGCTCATCCAAGCCATGTTCTTCCAATGGCGGTACCTCCATCAATTAGCCAAGTTCCTTTGGTACAACCAGTTCAGGTTAGAGCATCAGGACCTCCTAATGGGCCTTCTGGTGTGTCCATTCTTGGAAATATTCGTATTCCTTTGCCTCAAACACTGTCAGGCCACCAATCCATGATCTTGGCTGAGGAGTCATCTGCTACTCAACTGACAGCCCATGTTCAGTCCCCCTAATCAGCTTGGCCTTCAAGATTAGCAGCGATGGAGAGACCTTCAAATCCATATTTGAAAAGAGATGATCCTCAAGAATTTGCAGTGCTGAATATGGCATTGAGAAATCTGTTGTCTTCTGAGGAAACAGAACAATATAAATATCACATACTCCTAGACCACTTAAAGCTGGATAATGCTTGACATCTATCCCTGGCATATACTCATCATCCAACATTTCTGACACCGATCCAATCACTCCAAATATACTTTTGAGGGGGCAACAAGATGTTTCTCTTAAGTGGAGGCACAGCCAGGTTCTTGCAGACAGATTTTGGTCAAGTTTCATCAAGGATTATCTTCCTTGTCTTCAAGGCTGTCAAAGTGGAGACATGATGGGAATCCAATTTCATGTGCTACTATAGTTATGATTGTTGATTCCCAACTCCCTCATGGATTTTGGCCTTCTGGGACTGTTACAACATTATATCCATCCGGTTAGCCATCTTGTAGTCCTGTCTTAGTTTTCAGATGACTTAAATATTGTGTAGAATTCTACAGGGAAAATATGTTTACATATTTGGGGGTGGCTGTTGAGAATTCTCACCTGATGAGACGACGTAATGTGTCTTGTGAGGAACCAGGTCCCACCAGCATGTTTGGTGTGTGAAAATAAAATTAAAATAAATGATTATGGAATTAAGAGCTGGATTTATTGTGTTTTAAAGGGCACACCATCCTGGTAACACATATCCAAACCAAATCCAAATTAACAAATGTATCACATGGTATTGGAGGAGGGAGTGTGGGCTAGGATTCTAAATATGGAAATGCTAAAAGGTCTGCACTCTAAAAATACTACAAACATTTCAGCTGTCTGCCTTTGTCAATGTAACAATTAACTTGTTCTCAATAATTAAATAGAAAGAACATGTCACAAATCATCAAGTGATCATAATCAAACAATCAATCAATCCACAGACTCCAGTTCAACTCCATATGGAACAACAAATAATAAGTGAAAATAATGATGAGAACAATAACACATCAGGCAATAATGTCGTTCATAAACATCGTGCCCAGAAAAAAATTCAATAAAAATTACAAAAAACATGCAAGATCAAAATCTTCATATGTCTCAAAGGAGACATAGTCTGTAAATGAAACATCTCTTTGTAAAAGTTTTTATCGATATCTCCACCATGGCGAGAATTCATAACTTTCTCAATGCCTATCCATTTAAGATGTTTGATACTGTGATTAGACTCAATAAAGTGTCTAGCAATCAGAGAGGTAACACCCTGTCTGCGGATGGCTGATTTGTGTTCATCACTCTAATATTCAAAGGTCTTGATGTTTTTCCAACTTATATCAATAGACATGGACATTGGAGTAGGTAAATCACGTTCTTACACGAGCATGCTATACAGGACTTAATATGGTATACTTTTTTGTGGATGAACACATGACATATTTACATTGTAATATAGAAGAACATGCTGTACAATTCCGACATGGAAAACAACCTTGTATGTCTGCTTTTAGGGTCAAAATCACCATAAAGTGCCTTTGAGACTTCACAATTTCCACAAAAAAATCTGAGATTTTCCATTTAACTTTATATGTTTTGTATTAAGGAGATCTTAGGCTGTTAGAAATGCATATTGGTCAAGCTCCAGTACTTTTTATAAATAAACTGCAAGCTGACAATATACAAGCAAACCATAAAATATGTCCACCCTGTCATGGACAAATTTAAAGTAGAATAAATACATTTTCATTGCATAGTGATTATAAAACTTAGATCTGCAGAAAGATAATGTGTCCCTTTCCCAACAAAACATTTTAGTTAATGGTAAAAGACTTTTGATAATAATGAAGTTACTGCCTAAATATGTTTTGCCCAATAAAATATGCGATAGTTGCACATTCTTTTCTAAATAAAATCTAACAACAAAGATATTTAGTCAAACTTTAAAACAATACTAACTGGGCCTCATTTGTTTATTAAGAAATCACACACAAGGTTTTGTTAACTTGTTAAAATAATTTGTTTATTTTCATAAAAGTTGAACATGACAGGGTGGACAACAAGATGACAGGGTGGAACCTGGCATGACAGGTTGGACAAATGCTTTAATGGGTGAACTAGAAGAGAACAGGAACATTAAAGAAACAACAGGAACAACAAGAAACCCTTAAGCAATATAAAGAAGGATTTCAGAAATTAATTTTTATTACAAAAATATAAATCGACTACGCCACCCCGAGGTCTAACCCGGGGAACTGTAAGTAACCACCAAGGCTTCTACAGAATTAGGCAATTAGGTTCGCGCACTGAACAAACAGAGAAATTGTTCCGTACAAAGAAATACCATTTTATTAATCAATTTCACAGCAAAGATAGTGAACAAAAAGCTGACGTCAGCATATTCTTAAAACACTGCACACTGGGTAAGAGCCAATACCACATCACAATATATCTAAATTCACAGCACTCCAATGAAGATCGGACAATTCATCAATAAAACACAATAATAAATAACACACAAGGAGGTGTGACTCAGTGTCCTGACATGAAGTCTATTTCACACACGCACACTCACAGGTACCCCCCTCCACCCCCCCACCCACCCCAGTGACGACTCTTTCCATCCATGAGAGGGACGTCAACAAACTCTTCAGGAGACAGAACCCCCGGAAAGCTGCTGGACCGATGCTGTCTCCCCATCCAGCTTGAAGCACTGTGCTGATCAGCTGTCTCCAGTGTTCACAGACATTTTCAACACCTCACTGAAGACATGTCACCTGCCAACACCTCACTGGAGACATGTCTTCAACTATCATCCCTGTTCCCAAGAAGTCACGGACCACAGGACTTAACGACTTCAGACCCATCGCCCTGACCTCTGTGGTGATGAAGTCCTTTGAGCGCCTTGTGCTTTCTCACCTCAAAGTCATCACCGACCCCCTCCTGGACCCCCTGCAGTTTGCATACAGAGCCAACAGGTTTGTAGACGATGCAGTCAACTTGGCCCTCCACTACATCCTCCAGCACCTGGACTCCGCAGGAACCTACGCCAGGATTCTGTTTGTTGATTTCAGCTCTGCCTTTAACAACATCATCCCGGCTCTGCTCCAGGAGAAGATCTCCCAGCTAAGTGTGCCTGACTCCACCTGCAGGTGGATCACTGACTTCCTGTCTGACAGGAAGCAGCACGTGAGGCTGGAGAAACACGTCTCCGACTCACAGTCCATTAGCACTGGATCCCCCCAGGGCTGCGTTCTTTCTCCTCTGCTCTTCTCCCTGTACACTAACAGTTGCACCTCCAGTCACCAGTCCGTCAAGCTACTGAAGTTTGGGGATGACACCTCCCTCATCGGACTCATCTCTGATGGTGACGAGTCCGCCTACAGGTGGGAGGTCGACCACCTTGTGACCTGTTGCCACCAAAACAACCTAGAGCTCAACGCTCTAAAGACAGTGGAGATGGTTGTGGACTTCAGGAAGAACTCAGCCTCACCTGCACCTGCCCCCATTACCCTCTGCAACTCCACAATTGACACTGTGGAGTCTTTCCACTTCCTGGGAACTATCATCTCCCAGGACCTCAAGTGGGAGCTGAACATCAGCTCCCTCATCAAGAAAGCACAACAGAGGATGTACTTCCTGCGGCAGCTGAAGAAATTCAACCTGCCAAATTCAATGATGGTGCACTTCTACACAGCCATCATCGAGTCCATCCTCACTTCCTCCATCACTGTCTGGTACGCTGCTACTAATGCCAAGGACAAGGGAAGACTGCAGCGTATCATCCGGTCTGCAGAGAAGGTGATTGGCTGCAATCTGCCGCCGCTCCAGGACCTGTACGACTCCAGGACCCTGAAGCGTGCTGGAAAGATTGTGGCTGATCTCTCCCAATCTCTTTGAATCACTCCCCTCCGGCAGAAGGCTGAGGTCCATCAGGACAAAAACCTCACGCCACAAGAACGGTTTCTTCCCATCCGCCACTTGCCTTATCAACAATGCCCGGTACCCACCCTGACACTCTCCACACTCCACCTCTGGCTCTACATTCCACTGCACTACTCTGCTCTCTTTTATTTTATACTTACTTTTAATTGATACTGCGGGGACATATTTATATTTATATTTATATTGCTTTATTTTTATTCTTGTTCATATATTTAGAGACTGTGTGAACGCACCTACAAAAAAGTTCACGTCCACTCATGTATAGAATCTACTGTTATAATATGTGTTATAACTGTGTTATAACTGTTCTGATATGTGAAAAAAAAATCTAAATGTGGCAAAAACTGTAAATGTCCTCCCTGTCATGAACCATGTCCACCCTGTCAATGGAAGGCTTGGTGACAGGGTGGACAATGACAGGGTGGACATTTTTGGCTAAAGTTAGCATTTAATGAGCACATGGTGTGTAGCAGTTAGCAAAGTGATTCACTGACTGAAGCTGACTGTGCACTGTTTAAAATATATATTTTGAATTTCTGAAAAGTTTTTATATTAATTAATATTTCACAATGACAGGGTGGACATATTAAGCTTGACAACACGCAACTACAAACACAATATGATGAAAATTTTTAAATATAAGTGTAGATACTTACTGTGTGTGCAGCAGATTTTTTTATTTTTTTCAGCAGTTTTAACCTCCACTGAAGAAAGAACAAATGGGGGAGGGGATGTCACTGTGTACATCAGTTGGTTTCTTAAAGGGGCGTTTACCCAATAATGACAGGGTGGACAGCAATTTCAGGGACACATGCAAAAGGCTTAATATTATTATGAAAATAAAATATAAATAATCAAAATGACTTGTTTTATTAAATAATTTGATGAGGACAAAAAGAACATTCAAGAAGTATTTAAATTTTATGTAATTTAACCACTTTTTACACTCACTGAAGTTAGCTGAGTAGCTTGTGGGACATGCCAAAATCACATACATCCAATCAAAGAAAATGGTATAAAATCAGAAAAACACATTTCAAGAGACTTATCATTGTACTTGTATGTGTGTAAGTGTTTGGCCATTTACAATAAAACCTCAGAATTTCATTATTTTGCATTATGTTCATGATGACTGAGTGATTCTGATGAGGACACCAAAGGCACTTTATAGTGATAATGACTCTTTAGTCATCATGCGCAACATCTTATCTGACTAGCATATTCGGCAAGTTTTGAGATGTTTTGTATTTAAACATTGGAGGATATTTGAAAACATCTTTTAATGAAGAATCTGAAGCTAAAATAAACCAACATTTGTTAACAATAGATTTGATCTGATAACCATTTTTTGTATAGGTAAGAATATAGTTTACTGAAATATATATATATTTTGTTGTTTTCTTATATCATTATTTAGTAACTGAATTCTTTTAGATTTTTTTTACTTTATAAAATGCTGATTGAAACCAAATCCGTGGATATCCTCTTGAACTGAAGCGGTTGCTGAAAATTTCGGACTGTTTATCAAGTTTATCAAATTCCTCTGCTGAATCGCAAATACGCCTCAATCTATAAAGTTGGCTTATGGGTAAGCCTAATATCTAATCCATTGGCATACTATATAGTAGGGAAATATGGATGTGGCATGGGTGGGGCGTGGTCATGTGTCTGTCAGTAGGAGAGGGAGAGCGGTAATTCTCGTCAGCTGGGGTGTGAGTACTCTAACACCTGTCTCTCATTATAATGATGGCGGAGGGAGACCTGATAAGGCACGCTAGAGCGTCAGTGTGAGAGAGTGACCAGAAAGCACGACAGCCCCGAACTGAGAGTTTTTTTGTTATTTTGTGTTTCATTTGTCTGTGAGGTTTTTTTTTTTTATGTTATCGACGGTTGCCGTTAATTGTGTACAGGAGCCACTAATTAAAAAGACTGACCTCGAAACGGTTTCATTGTCTCCTGACTCCTTTGCCCACGAACTCAGAACTTATCACAATTCCCTACTTTGTACCTCTATTAGAACAAATACATTCCTTCCCACTATCGTCAAACAATTTGTTACAGAGGTTACACTTGCAAAGTTAAAGGGGTTTAAAAAGTTGTGTTGTACTCTGCCATCTAATGTTATCGGAGAGAATAACATCCAATAGGTCTTTTAACATTGGGGGCCTTTAGCCATCATATAAATTCATGTTAGGAAACGTATTAAATAACATATTGCCGGTTCAAAACTGTAAAAGATACTCCATCTGTGCGAGTGTGGTTTTGTGTGATGTGCATGAGTGCGCATATTTGAAAACATTTGAAATATTTTTAAATCGCGTTTGATTCATTTGATTTCGGTACCAATAGTGCAAAATTATAATATTCAGCAGCAATGTCACCCTGTAGCTGAAAGCTGGTTGTCCACTGAAGTTAAGTTGGCTTGAGCCTGTTCATTACCTGGATGGGAGATCTCCTGGGGGAAACTAAATATGCTGCTGGAAGAAGTGTTCGAGGCCAGCAGGGGGTGCTCCCCCTGCAGTCTGTGTGGATTCTAATGCCCACATTGAGTATGTTCCAGGAAATTACTTATTAGCTATCTCTGCATAATAAGCTGGGATACGAGAAAGTATTTTATCACCGTAAAAGTTACTGTAGCTTTAAATTTGATTTAAACCTTTGTGAGAAGTGTAGGCTACACATTTGTTAATGTATCCACCCTTTTCATGAACACGGATGTGTTCCACGATTCGCCTGTTTCCAATATCTGGTCTACAATGATTTTATTTGCATCGCTGTATATTCTTCGCGTGTAATGATTAAGTTTTACATTTGTTAAAAACAGAGTCAAGATGACGTTTTTGTATAACACCTCATCTGAGAGTTTAGATGTCATAAGGCGATGGTCTGAGGTTTGTTACATTAATATCATTAACTACGTTGAGTTGTTATGAAAGCCATCAGCTGCACAAGTTCATCCTGTATTTTATTTTTACTCAAAATAACACTTGGTTAACACTCAAATGGTTGTTGTTATCTCGTTATGGTAGTTTTTTCTTTAGACCAGAAACAGAAAACAGGCAATTAGAATCATCATGTGGTTGCTAAGGGAAAACTGGATACTGGAAAATATTTTAGCATACACTTAAAATAGTCTATTGTGTAGTCATGTATGATGGAGTACACTGATGATGTCACAGCGGTGGGCTTCTCTCCCCGCAGTGACCCAGATGGACAGTAATTCTGCATGGATCAATGGATTAAAGCTGTGTGAAACTATAAGGAAGAGGTGATTAGACAACATTCCCTACATTCTCAATTAACCTTTATTGTCTTTATTGATTGTTTTGAGCAATTCTTATTGCTAATCTCACCAAACCTTAAGAACATGTCTGTCCCATTCACATCCATTGTAAGTCTCACTGTAACCCAGATGTTTGCTTTTTAAAAGAAGAGGAGGGACGAGTCGAGATTCATTGATGTGCTAAATCAACATTATGCCACAAATGCTGGAATATAACTTTAAAATGTAAAAAAAAAAAAACTGTTACTGAATTACTGTGATGAGTTTCTAACGAGAATACAAAAAGTAATTCTTTCAACTGTGTAATATGGTCTGAACATGTTTATAGAACAAAACTGCCACAATCAGACACATATACTCATGACAGGAGAGTTTGCTTAAAACATATTCCCTTAAGTGTCCACACACACACACATTCACACACACACACACACACACACAAACACGAACGCGCAAACATTCACACTCACACAAAACACACACTCACGCAAACATTCACACACACACACACATACACATCGGGACACATGTTTAAAAGAAGATGCCATCCCTGATTTCTTCCATCCCCATGTTGTAGAGAGGATCAGGAATCTCTGCTCTCTTCTTCCTCAGCGGAAGGAAGCTGCGGGTCATCTGCTTTTTACTGGTCTAGAATGAAGAAGCCATGTAACTTATTTAATTAGCATGATTTAATTAGGCAAAACGGAGTGGTTTGAAAAATGACACAAGAAAAACAATAATAAAATAGAAGTGGTGCCGATTCTGAGTGACACTTACGGGTCTCTTTATCTCAGACAGAGCTTGCTCCAGGATGTTCTTGCGCCACTCCTCCCGTTTCCTTTCGATCTCCATCAATCTTTTTGTCTCCTGCCTGTGAAAGAGAGAGCTGATTAATGCTGTAATAATCAGTCTTCACATTAGCTTCATAAGGATACATGTGTTTGTATGTCCTAACCTTATTCTCTTTTCTTTCTTGAAAGCCTTCTGTGCTTTGATGAATGTCCATTCAGGAATCATTTCCAGCATGTCCAGGAGATCAGCCAGGTGACTCTCGATGTGAGCAAGCCGGCTGAGTGTGCAGAGGTTACAGAATTCTGTCCCGAAGCACTCGAACATCTCCCTGACCCTTTGATCTATTTTTTCCTCCTTCTTCTGTTATATTACAGATAACAAAAGATTAGATCATTTTAACGTCTCTTGCATTTGGAAGAGTGTGAGGGTTTGTACTCTTCAGACGAGTTAGCACTTACCCCTCTGCTCTTAGTGTTGTCAGAGCTATATAACTGGACCTTCACTTTGAGCTCATCCACGAGTTTTTTCTCTGTCTCAACGTCCTGAGTGCTGAGTCTGATCTGTTGAATCAAACTGTTCAACTCCTTTTGCCTGAACAAAACATACAATACAAATGTTGCTAAATAAGGCAGAAACGCATCATTGTATTCTGTGAAAAGGGTACATATGCATTCCGTCAATGTAGAAAAAAAACTAAAATTATTTTTTTCTCATTGTTCATGTACTCCTCCTCCTCCTCCTCCTCCTCCTCCTCATCTGTGGTGTCCTTCTGAGCATTACAGACATCTCTTTCAACATCCCTTTCCACGAACATCAACAACTCGATCACTTTCTCAGGACAATCCAGAAACATCTGATGATACTTCGATATCACACACACACACACACAAACACAGGTTAGTCTCATTCACATCCAAATTCACTGACACATGAAGAAAAATAAATGTTTTCCATGATGCATATTGGGCACAAAGAGGAACAACAGTACACGTACCTCATCTTCAGACTCCAAATCAGGAGGGGACACAATGGTGAGAAATTCTTTGATCAGATCGCTCTGATTCAGATTCTCCTCAAGCTCATAGATATGACTGCGAACAGGTTGCAATGTATCAGTAATGGTAAATAAAGTGTGTACATTGACACGTGTGTTTACACATTACTATCACATCTACCTACTTTTCAATCTTGGCCTGCTCTCTTTGCATCTTTTTGAGCCGGTCATCAGTGTGCCGTTTCTTTACTATCTTGTCATAAGCCCTGTTTCAAAATGAACAGGTTACGAGTCATGTGACTTTTGACAAACAAGCTTTATTTACAACTGCTCTGCAGTGTTGGAAGGCTTCATGATTTGACAACAGTGAAAATGCAAAACTCTTACTCTTTCTGGGCCTGTAAATAATCTCCCTCACTCTCCTCGAAGGACCTCAGTAATTCTGTATCCTTCTCTTGATTGATTTTCTCCTCTTGAGAAAGCCGCTCTTCCTCTTTACAGGCATCTTCTGAAAGCTTGTGCATTTCGTCTTTCTGCTGTGCAATTCTTATCTAGAGTGGAAGAGTTCACAAAGGTGGGCGACATGTGCATTACTGTGATAAAGACATTTCACATTCATTTGAAGTGGAATAATACAAATATAGTGTGTCCCTTACATCCAAGCAGCTCATCTCCGCATGATAGGCAACATAGTCTCTCGCCATCTGCTTTGGTCTAAAGTAGTCTAAAGAGACACAAATGATAGAGACAAACACACTCCACTCTCCAAATATGAGACAACAAATAACTTTATCTCCATCTCACTTATGAAGTCCATTTTTACGTTGGTCTCTTGGTTTTGCCAAATCCCGCCGTCTTTGATCTTTGGAAACAGACCTCAGGACTTTGCCCTACTGGAGATGGTGGTTCTCTCAGCCAAACGAAGGGTCTTTTGATAAAGACGCTTCTGGAACAGACCAAAGGAATCAAATGTTGAATAAGAGAGGAGATTTGTTGGCAGTATATCAGAAAATAATTTCAAAAATCTGAATTCATTTAAAAACTGAAGAATTATGGCTAATGATGGGTGAAAATAATCAGACACTTTGTGATAACAGTCCTATAGTCTCCTTGCCTCCCTCTTTTTCTGTTTCAACTGTTTCCTGGTGACAAAGATGTTGAAATCTTTAGGGACACTGAGATGGTTCTCCTTTCTCATCTCAGTTGGTGGCCAAGGTTGAATTTCAAGATCTGCAGAACATCACATTCATTTCATGTTAATATGGAGTAGTCCAACATTCATTTATGTTCAGTGCTTTTTATTAAAATGTTACTTTTTGTCATTTGGTTTTTGGAACAAGATCAAATGAGACAACTGACAGAAGTTAAAAATAATAATATAATGGTTGTTATGATGATTAATTGTCATTTTTAGGGCTTTCACTATTAATTGTCATACTTATTAGGGTGTATGTGTGCTTCTTAATCCTAAAGTAATTTTAACTTGGAATCATAAAAGAAAAAAAAATCGAATTCCTATTTTATTAAAGGCTTTAAAAACGTATGAATGGCAGGAAAATTAATTTAAAACTCAAAATATTTCCAAATAATTATTGCAAACTTGGTCCATTTTACAATATCTGTTATATTATATTAATTTATAATATATTCGCTTAAAATGACATTAGTTGTGGGACAGTAAAATGACGAGATTGCTAAGACATGTGACCAACTGGGCGGCAACGTCATCAGAACGCAAAGAATTATGGGTATGTTTGGCCCGTTTACATGGGCTGGCATCGCATAGCAGGCTAGTGGCATGAAAATAATAAAAAAATTAGCGTGAAAAACAGAATATAATCCTACAAAATGCAGCGGTCTAAAGAAAACATTGTCGGACCATACTGCCTAAAACTACATCCTAATGCAAAGACGAGATATGACGAGAAAATAAAGTGAATCGAAGGACTGGATTCTTACGCGCATAGTGACTGGTCGGGAGGTCAACCTGAAAAGGCTGTGTTGTGGTGCTTTTGCAGACAGCCTGAATGTTTGCAGACATGGCTGCTTGCGATAATCAGAACTGGCCTATACAGTGGTTCCATTTAGGTTGCGTGGGACAGCGCACTAGCCAGAGAAGAGTTATGGCAATGCGATGCTTGCACACGTCTGTGACTTATCACCCACAACCTACCTCATACATTTCCAGTTATCTTTTCTATGGACTCTTTATAAATGTCTTCATCTAAATGTATTTACATGTTAAATATGTAAAGAAACTGAAATTTAGTTGGTTGTTACTACCATTTAAGTTATGTAATTGTGTATTGCATCCAAACTGATTTTGCACAATTCTTCCTTAATACAGATAAAGGAGGCAGAATTTCATTCAGTCTTTGTGTATTTTATTTACAGAGATTGCTAAAAATCATTACATGTGAGAAGTGACATTACAAAATCTTTTGAAAAAAAAAAAAAAAACATTTTTACATATTAGATGGGAGCATGGTGTATAATTCTAACACGACGGCTTCACAACAATACTTGGACACATATTGGTCAAAGCACAGCACACAACCACAATTTTATCCAGCAAAGTCTTATCCTCCCCCTCACAAGGCACCACATATCCCAGGCCCAGTCAGGATCACACTCCAACATTTCATAGGCAGGTTTGCCTGCAAACACAGTCACCAAATAAATTGCTATGTAGCCTAGATGTACAACATTTAAAACTGATTAACGTTACGCTTTAGTACATTGGTAACTTAAGCTCATTTTCTAGCCATTTCATGCTAGTTATCAGTTAAAATTGGCCTAACGTCAAATCTAATGGTCTGGTTAAATCAAACAAAACACGTTGGTTATTTGCCCACAACATAACGTTTACAATTACTCTCTGTAACTTAACTTTGTGAAAATGCTTTGAACACACCATCATGTATGGTAATCTTGGGCCTCCTTACTGCTGCTATCCATGCCATTCGTCGCACTTTTTGTCACCTCTGAAACATGGCTTGTACTATTATTTTTCCACGCCGGAAAACGATAAAAGGATTTTCCGTTCTTAAGCTTTATGCCACTTCAATCGTGAGAACGACTATTGCAGTTTATAACACAGCAGGTAGACGGCATCTTGAACACTGCGTTCTTCCCTCCATGCAATCAAGTCTGGTGCCTTCTGTTTGTGCCGCGGATTCCCAAAATGCTTTGCGTTCACCACTGGTAATACGTCACGATGACGTCACATTAGCAATCTCTATATATGTAGCGGTGTCAACAACTGGTTGCAGGGGTTTGAGCGTCCTGAACAGAGTTCTTCTGACCCTATAAGCACTCGACAGAGGATAAAAACTTGAAGTAATTATTTCTATTAATTAATTTAATTGTTTATGTATTTAAATTGTGAACTTACCACACTGTGGCGCTTTGAATTCCACGGTGTCGAAAACCGAACAATGATCCAAATGGCTGAAGCGCACTGTGAGCGTCCGCGTTTATACCCGCCGGAATGATGACGTCACCAGATTTCATTATGACGATTAAAAAAAGAATTGAGTCAATGCGTCAAACACTGAGGCAGAGATATAACTCTACATCAGCAATGTTCATTATTCTTCAGCGGAAATTGAATGTTTTGAAAGGAAAATGTTAATAATAGTTTTCTAATTGCATGATAAAAGCAATTGATGGTTCGCTAGTCTATTTACTTCTCTCAGTATTACATTTATTAAAGTGTTAAAACAGGGAAATTCTACACTGTATGTTTTCACAAGCCCTGCTTTAAATCCTATTTTCAATACATTTGGGATTAATGCATTCAAGCTGCATTCTTTTAATGACAAAGGACTGATGTTTTTATTTAATAAAAGGATTATTTTTGGTTGTCATGGAAGTAACAGGGAAAGAAGGTCATAAACCAGACAGTATTTGAGAATGATCATTTTATTTTTAGATGCTTAAGAGTTAATTAACTGCAAGCTAATTTCTATTATAAAGTCCCAGTCTTTACTTCCAAAAATGTCATTTCCACCAAACATCTTTAGCATCACACACAATAGCAAAACTCCACACATATATATATATATATATATATATATATATATATATATATATATATATATATATATATATAGTGTTTGAGTGCCAGTCAGATTTAACAAGCACTATACAGTATATTAGTCATGCTATATTATTTTCACACTATAGGTGACACTAGGCCTGTTATCATCGAGTTAGACATTTGAACTCACTTGTTTACTGTAATAACTGCTTGTCCAGATCAGGGTTATTGTAGTTTTCTTTTTTTAGTGGAACTGAAACATGAGTTTTGATTCTGAAGAATATTGCTGCATCACACATTTCACATAGCACGTTGTGAATGTTGCCTTCTCTAACAAGCTAAAAATCATTTTAACAACAATATATAATTACAATAAATTCCCAGTTAATCTAGATATAAGTAACAACATTGAAAAGTGCATATCTCAGTTGTTTCCAAGTCTTTAATGTATAATTGTTAGATATGATGGATAAATACAGATGTGATGCTGCCGGATTTGGACTGAGAAGCACATCTGTTATTAAAATTAAATTAATCAATACATTTTATTTTATTTATGCCTTACTTTTTGATGATGTTCGGTTTCATCCAGCTAAACAGTAGGGACGGAATACCAACCGGGCCAATGGGGCCAGTGCCCAGGCAGTCAAGCCCCCAACCCAACAACTTTTGGGTGGAGGGGGGGCCCTTGGAGATAATTGGCCCCAGGGCCTTTGCAAGTCATAATCCATCCCTTTTAAAGAGTCAAGAGCAATGAGTGTGTGCTCCATCCAGTTTTACCACAATGTTGGTTGTTAAAGCTGCACTACGTAATGTTGTGCTCTCTAACAATATCTGTGGTTGAAACTTAAAATTGCAATTTGCGGAGGAACACTTGATGTCAGTCGTGTTCTGGCACTGCTCTTCTGGCGGATTAATCTCATGATTTGACCTTGCCAAATCGAACCTGACAGCTCAAAATACAAATCATTTTATAGGTTTACCGTAGTGAATCGGGGGAGGTAAGGACATTGCTTTGAACACTGATTGTTTATGTACGCAATCGATAATGACAATTTGTTCATTTTTAACCAAAAAAATCTTACATAGTGCAGGACTTTATTAGCTCCAGAGGAAAATGGGCTCTTCATGTGCTCTCTGTGGGTACACCAACATTTAAAAAAACATAACAAAAATTCAGCCCAAGTGACGTTTAGTCCAAATGCACCCACGCAGTGAATGCACAATACATTTATTGAAAAGATTTTATTTTATATTGACCGGGTTCATTTGACCTCACCATATGACCACGCTGCCATGTGTGTGGAACTCTGCTATGTGGCAGCATTTTGCCAAATTATTGTTTCTATAAATCTTGCAAAAAATTTATTGTCATAAATGTAACACATTGAAATAAATAAAAAGCACTATAACGTCAATATACTCGGATATTCCCAGGAATCAATGCCATGGAGCCTTCTATGTGAACGCAAGCCAGAGTCGGAATGCCAGAAAATTTGACCCTAGTAACATTGCCGAGATCGATCCTGGAACATGTCTGTGTGAACAAAAGCATAGTCGATACCATGAATGGTGTGTCGTTGTGATGACGGATTTATCATTCGAAGGAGAAAGTTTGTGTGTAGAATAAAGATTCACCAGTTTCACAGTGTACTACGGTTTAAAAAACATACAGCAGTCTTCCACATTTTTTCATTCACGCCACTGTGTGAGTCAGGATATTTTCAGATTTAAAAAATTATATACAAATAAAGAAATTCACGTTTCCATTGTAAATATCAGTTAAATTAAGAAACAATCGGATACATTTACAGCTTCGCCAACCTGACATGATAAATTCTGTTCTCATTCAGAGTAAGCACGTTGAATGTCGGAGCTTGAATTTTATTTCCTCCTCATTTATGGTGCGGTTGAAGTCTGCGATGTGCAGAAGGAATACTTTGGGTATTTAAAATATTAATGATGGTTACCCAGTCTGTAAATTGTTTTGTAATAACTAGAGCCAGCTCCTGCCAAATCTCTCAGGGAGAGCAATTGTTGTGATTATGGATAAGGATAAGGTCACTCGTTCAATAGGTAAATGAACAGCTAGGTAAGGATTTAAAGGCAACTACTTTAGTATTTATGAAGACTCTCGCAATCATCTGATTCAGTTGTCACATACATTTCAGCTGATAATGTGCAATGAATAAAACATTTACAATTCAGCCATTGGGAAGATACAATAAGTGCAATCACATAACTCACTATTTAAATGACATTACTCACTAGACATTTTGCTCTGTCATCTTTGTCAAAGCAGGCATGTTCCTGACTAGATCCCTCTCCACGGAAGGCAGTGCATTCAGACATTCATGTCCCATTGCATTTCGCAGGAATGTCTTGATTCTCTTTAAGGTTGAAAAACACTTCTCAGCTTCAGCTGTTGTCATATGAGTGGTTATGAGGATGTTCAACAGAGCCACAGTCTCAGAAAAAGTCTCCGGGAGGTTGTACTTCAGTAAAACCTGGTACAGCGCCAGTGCACCACAGTAGCCCTTGATTTCGTGACTCTCATAGATTAGAGATTGTTCAGTCTTGAGTTTTGCCTTATTCAGCAAGCGGTATGCTCTGACGGTAGTGTTCAGAGCCTCAGCAAGGAATGTATGGCCGTGCTGTTCAACATCTCTCCTTGTAGCAGCATGGCACTCACAAGGTGGACGGTGAAAGAAAACTTTTCTTTGACGTGTTGCAGAGCTGTCAAAAAAAATATATATATATATATATATATATATATAATATTTATTTTTTTTAAACCATTTTAGAGAGGTGTTGAGTCAACTGTATGATCATTTTGGAGGATGTAGTTTGTGCTGTTAGTGAACTATATGTTATTCTGGCATTCATGTCAATGATTGTAGGCTAAATAACTAAAACGCCTCTCAGTATAATGCAATCCAGTTCACCAGTGCCACAAACTACATCCTCCAAAATGATCATAAAATTGACTCAACACCTCTCTAAAAAAAAAAAAAATTTGTTTTGTTTTTTGACAGGTCTGCAAAACCTGAACATAACATGAAGGTGGGATTTATTTCAAAATAAATGAATTCATAACAAAACAATATTTGTGTTAACAGAAGTAGTGAATATGAATATTGAACTACATAATGTTCTGTTAAAACAAATATTGTTTTGTTAAGGAATAAGTTTATTTTGAAAATCATCCTAAATAATAGAGCATTTATATTTCATTAGTATATAAGTGTGTGTGTTACTGGCATCACAGGCATGACTGAGGAAACAGCCATAAACAGTTCTACTGGTGTTGGCACGCAACAAATGTGAATGGGACCATTATGTGCATGATTTAATTATGCAGACTTTCTATCCTTGAGAGTATGATGGGTCCAGATAGATATAGTGGAAAACTACCAAATTTTCTTTGGATATATATTGGTATGAAAGCAAAAGTTGAGGGATGTGGAAATACTCAACACTCAAGTAAATGAGGAAGTACAATACTATGAGTAAAAAAAGAAATGTAACTCAAAACAAAACTGAATGGGTGATTGTCCAACACTTGAGTAGACCTACTTAAATGATCAGTAATAAATGCCTATACCTCTTTAGACAGCCTCTGCTTCTTTTCATCTCCCAAGGCCTTGATCTTGTGGTTCGTGTTGCTACTTGCTGCTGCTCTTGAAATGATCTTTGTTCCTTGAAGGTATACAGACCAACAGTGTTTGTTAGTATATGAATGAGACAGTACAGTATGTCATTGACAACACCTACAATTCATGTTTTAGAAAAACAGAAGTAATACAAATAGCCTGTTTTAGATATCATTTGTTAGAATGGCTGGAAAATATACAAATTACTGGCTGGGCTTAACTTTGTTACACCAAGGGTAATTACAATTTCCAGAGATGAAGATGACTACATTAGTTTCTCACTTTTGAGTGTCTAAACCTTGTTACCATATGGGCTAAAATTATGCATTCATTTTGACATGACAAGGTTCTATATTGAGAAGGTATGAACCATATTATTTGATCTTACCTTATGGACTTCACATTGCCCTCTGGAGTGGCAATGTCCTTCTGCATCTGCTGGTACATCATGTCAAGGAAAAACTGCAGCATCCTCATGTAACGATATACTGGCACTGGCAATGAAGACGTGAAGATGAAGAACCAAAGTACAGTTTATTGAAATACATGAAATCCAAAACCCTAACTATTGACAAACTAAACAAACAATTAACATGAACATAAACTTGTCTAAACTAGACTTAGCAAACAAGGCTACATCAACAATACTTGACGAGAGACAATGGCAAACATTAGGGCTTAAATACACAGACATTGGGTAAAACAATAACAAGAAAAACAATAAACATACAGAACTAATAACAAGACTTTTTCAGCTTGGCTGTGACATGGGGCAGGCTGAGGCGTGGCTCTGACATGGCATGGAGCTGACTCTGCTCGTTGGCCATGGCAGGCGTGGGCATTGGCTCGTTGGCGGTGTCATGGGATTGTTGACTCGGTGGCCACGTTGAGAAACTCTGGCTCGGCGGCAGCCACGTCAAGGAACTCTGGCTCGGCGGCGGCCAAGTTGAAGAGCTCCGGCTCGGCGGCGGCCACATCGAGGAGCTCTGGCTCGGTTGTGGCCACATCGAGGAGCTCTGGCTCAGTATCCGTCTCCCCCACAGTGAATGTGGAACCAATGATCTGCAGGGCGAGGTCAATATATTGGGTCAGATTGAGGGGACTGCTACCGGCAGGCATCAAGGAAGAGATAGGCTCATTAAGTCTGAATCTAAAAATGTCCTTCAGGGCGAGCTCATTAAAAGCCACCTGACATGCTAGGGCACAAAAGTCCTCAACATAATCCTCCAGGGGATGACTCCCCTGACAGAGGCTCAGAAGCTGAACTGCTGGGTCCATTGTGAAGGTCTAGTATTCCATAACAATTCTGGCAAGGACGAAGATGATGACGAAGTAGTGAAGAACCCAAGTGTAGGTTATTTAAATAAACGTGAAACCAAAAACCCTAAATATAAATATGAATAAAACTTAACATAAACTTGAAGGCATGGCATGGACAACAAAGTTACACTTACATCAATCAATAGTAGACAAAGGACAATTCTTCTTCTTCTTCGGTTTTATGGCGGGTGGCACCAACATTAAGGTGCATTATCGCCACCTACTGTGTTGGAGTGTGGACCAGAGTGTTTACCCATTGCGTGAGAGAAAAAAAAAAAAAAAACCTAACTAAATTCTCTTAATTAACTGTTTTCTTGAGATAATGGAATAAACTCTCTATTCCATGAATAAGTATATTTTTAAGCTTTATTTCTTGCACTCCCTCCTTTCTAAGTTCCCTTTCCATTATTTCTCATTCATGGAAATACTTTTGGCAGACACAAATAACATGTTCTACTGACTCCTCTATTCCACAATGCTCACACAGTCCTGTTGGATGTTTATTAATTAATTTTAAAGTTTTATTCAGCATGGTATGTCCAACTCTTAACCTTGTTAAAATATTTTCCACTTTGGTGCTTCTTTTTCCTATCCTAGCTAATCCTACTTCTCTTTGTATTTCATAAAGTTGATGTCCTGTGTTTCCTGTATCCCATTTTTGTCGCCACTCCTTAAAAGTATATGCTTTAATTATTGCTTTTGCTTCATATTTACTGAGTGAGATATTCGTGATCTCCTTATTTTCCAAAGCCTGTTTTGCTAACCCATCAACCACTTCATTGCCCTTTATCTCCCTATGAGCTGGTATCGACATAAATATTGTCATTATGTTCATATTCTTTAATCTATACAGATTTTCATATATCTCGTTGACTATATCCTGTCTACTGTGAGATGTGAATGATTGTAGTGACTGTAATGCCGAACAAGAATCTGTACAAAGAACAACCTTTTTATTTTGTGTCTCTTCTATCCACTGTAATGCTGTTGCAATTGCCATCATCTCTACTGTGTATACTGACAAATTATCTGATGTCCTCCTATTAACAGAATATTTTATGGATGGAATACTGAAAGCAAAACCTGTTCTCCCAGTATTAGGATCTTTAGATCCATCCGTATATACTTGGACAAATGCTTGATATACAGTTTGTACCCGATCTTCAACAACATCTACAATATTTCTAGAGTCTTTATACACTTTCATTAACTCCAGAATATAAAAATCTATGAATACTGCAGGAAACATCCAAGGTGGAGTTATTGTCAGCGATACTGCAGGAATATATCTTTTCTAATTTAAAGTCATTTCTCTAGCTTCTTCATCACTATTCCATGCAAATCACTTCTGTTTAGACCTTTCCTTTTCCCAGCATGGAAGAAGTACCTTTACTGTTGGATGATGTTCTTCTGAATGACCTTGAAGATTTACCCAATAGTTCATCATTAACTGCTTGCGTCTGATTTGAAGCGGCATTTCCCCCACTTCAACCTGAAGAGCAGATACAGGAGTTGTTTTAAAAGCACCACAACAGAGTCTCAAAGCTTGAGCTTGTATCACATCCAGCTTCTTTAATGAAGTTTTTGCTGCTGATTCATAAGCTATACTTCCATAATCTAACACTGATCTAATCAGTGCTATATAAATATTTTTCATTGCAGATCTACTCGCTCCCCATTCTGATCCTCTTAAACATCTCATCACATTTAAAATGTTTTTGCATTTAGTGACTACCTTATGAATATGTTCATTCCATGTTAATTTTTCATCAAATCACACACCCAAAAACTTAAAAACATTAACTCGTTCAATATTTTTCCCATACATCTTAATCTGTATATCAATGCCTCGTTTCCTAGTGAACAATAATGTTTTGGTTTTCTCTACTGAAAATCTGAATCCCCATGCAAATGACCATTTTTCCACCACCCCAATTGCCTCTTGTATTTTTCCTGTAATATGATTAATATTCCTTCCCCTTTTCCACAATGCTCCATCATCAGCAAACAATGATCGCCCAATGTCTCCTTGAACTTGAGAAAACACATCATTTATCATAATGGAAAATAGTATTGGACCAATGATGCTGCCCTGAGGGGTACCATTTTCCACCATATAGCTTCCAGATAAGGCTTTCCCAACTCTGACTTGAATAAATCTATCAAATAAGAAGTCTTTAATCCAATTATAAATTCTACCTGCTATTCCTATCATATCAAGTTTGATCATTAGTCCTTTCCAAACCATATCATATGCTTTTTCGACATCGAAGAAAACTGCCATCATTGACTCTTTATTAGCTTGAGCTTTCTTAATGTCGGTTTCCAGACATATAATAGGGTCCATAGTTCCTCTCCCTCTCCGGAAACCACTCTGATGAGGTGACAGAATTCCTCTGCATAACAAAGGACAATGGTAAACACAAGGGCTTAAATACATGACATGGGGAAACATAAACCAATGATCAAACAGAACACTAAACAAGATAACAAGACTAATAACCTAAACCAATGACAGACTAGAACTGATAAGATAATAAACCAATGAAAACCAGACACATGAACATGGAGGGAAACATGAAATCACATGACAAGGGAAACAGGAACTAGAATGCCAAAATAAAAGACATGAAATCAAAACATGAACAAAAGCACATCTAAACATGACAATTCTCTGCTTTTGGAAGACTTTCCCATGGCATCATGCAGAGGGAGTTGAATGGATCATTGCAAAGACTGGTGGTCAGCTGTCTGGATATATTTTTCTAAATCCCTCTCTTTGTTTTATTTCAGTCCCATCCACAAATGTATAGGGCAGTGGTGGCTCAGAGGTTAAGGCTCTGGGTTACTGACCAGAAGGTCAGGGGTTCAAGCCCCAACACCACCAAAACACCACTGTTGGGCCCTTGAGCAAGGCCCTTGAACCTATCTGCTCCAGGGTCTCTGTATCATGACTGACCCTGCATTCTGACCCCAGCTTGGCTGGGATATGTGAAAAATAAATACATGCAGAAATGTGTGACAATTTATATATTTTTTTATTAAAATTTTATATCGGATTGAGATCAGGGCTTTGTGATGGCCACTCCAATACCTTCAAGTCAAGTCAGGTCAAGTAATTTTTATTTGTATAGCGCTTTTCACAACACACATCTTTTCAAACCAGCTTTACAAAAGATCAGCATTAACGGAAGATATAAATGTAATATCTATAATGTCTTAGTCATCATTGTGTAATTAGATCAATTGTATTTATAACCCCAGTGGACAAGCTGTAGGCGACTGTGGCAAAGAATACAAAGCTCCATAAGATCTTGGATAATGGAGAAAATAACCTTGGGAGAAACCAGACTCACTGTGGGGGCCAGTTCCCCTCTGACTCATGAATATAAAGACAATATAACTTATGTATAGTTAAAGTCATGGTTTAAAATGATTAAACTATGTAAGTGTTAAGGGTCAGTGTTTAAACAAAGATTTTGACTGTAAGATTAATGATTTATGTCTTTGAAGTCCATCCTGGATTAACTGCAGAAGTTCACATAGATGCAATTGTCCTTGTTAATTGGCCGTTGAAGGCTTTTGTTGAAAATAATTCATAGTTTATGTATTCCTTTTTTAGAGTGTAGTCCATCATTAGACCAAGGTTGATGCAGGCTGAGATCAGTTAGGTGCATCGCAGTTCTACCGGCAGGTAATTATGTTGAGGTTCAGTGGGTTCCATCCTAAATCCAATTCTCAGGCAATGGCATATAATGTATCCCATGTCTTATGGTTGGAGTTGGCATCAGTTCATACTCTGAAGTACATCGTAGTAGACTAAAGTGATGTCTGGCTGGCACCGGCTGAATTTAGTCATCATCACTCAGAGGCCAACAGTGGAGCTGGATCCTGCAGGTTCTGGTGACCTCAGGATA
Organism: Xyrauchen texanus; assembly: GCF_025860055.1. Lineage (NCBI taxonomy): Eukaryota > Metazoa > Chordata > Actinopteri > Cypriniformes > Catostomidae > Xyrauchen > Xyrauchen texanus. The sequence continues at coordinate 1,206,621 of NC_068302.1, read as the reverse complement.
GGAGTCCCGAGGTTGAGACGGAAACAAATAGAATAATATTAGCATAGATGCCAATCAGCTTTCTTGCAGTGTTGTAGATAATGATCAATGTTTCTGGTTCTGACAAACCTAACTAAAGCAGCCTAATTGTGAGTTGAAGGATAAATGAGGTGTATGTCTGCCTAAATAGAAGAGTCTTTAGTCTAGACTTAAACTGAGTGAGGGTCTGCATCCCGAAAAATGTTAGGGAGATTATTCCATAGTTTAGGAGCAAAATAGGAAAAGGATCTACCTCCTTTTGTGGATTTTGATATTCTTGGATTTATTAACAAGCCAGAATTTTGTGATCGTAATGAACATGACGGAATATATCGTGTCAGAATGTCACTTAAGTACTGCAGAGATAGACCATTCAAATCTTTGTATGTAGTTAATAGAATTTTAAAATGAATACTAAATTTAACTGGTAGCCAATGTAACGATGATAAAATGGGACTAATATGTTCATATTTCTTGGTTCTCGTTAGCACTCTGGCAGCTGCATTTTGAACCAATTGAAGTTTATTTATTGAACTTGCTGGACATCCTCCCAGTAATGTATTACATTCTTGAGGTCTTGAGGTCATGAACCTATGAATTAATTTTTCAGCATCAACATCAGAGCATGTGTCGTAACTTAGCAATATTTCTCAGGTGGAAGAATGCTGTTCTGCAAACAATAAAATGTTATTTTCAAAGGGCAGATTGGTATCAAATATAACACCTAAGTTCTTTGCTGTAGAAGATGATGTAACAGTACATCCATCAAGAGTCAAATTATACTCTAGCTGCTTATATTTAGAGGTTTTTGGTCAAATCATTTTTACCTCTGTTTTGTCGGAATTGAGTAGAAGGCAATTTCTGGCCATCCCATCTTTTAATTCATTGATACACACTGCTAATTTGGAGAATAGTGATTTTTTTGTTGGGTTTAGAATAAATATAAAGTTGGGTATTGTCAGCATAACAGTGGAAACTTATTCTGTGATTCCTGATAAAATCTCCCAGGGCAAACATGTTTAATGTGAAAAACAGAGGCCCTAAAACTGATCCCTGTGGCACTCCATACTTAACTTTTTTTTTATTTGACAATTCCTTGTTTACACATACAAAGTGGTAGTGGTCTGATAAATATGACCTAAACCATGCTAATGCAAGTCCACTAATGCCTACATATTTGTCCAGCCTATTCAAGAGAATGTTGTGATCGATTGTGTCGAATGCAGCACTAAGATCTGAAAGCACTTGAAGAGAAATGCAGCTGCAATCAGATGATAAGATCAAGTAATTTGTAACTGCAGTCTCTGTAGTGTGATGGGGCCTAAGTCCTAACTGAAATTGTTCCTATATTCCATTTCTCTGTAGAAATTAACATAGTTGGGAGGACACTACATTTTCTTGTATTTTCGATATAAACGATACATTTGAAACCTGTCTGTAATTAGCCAAATCTCTTGGACCAAGCTGTGGCTTCTTAATAAGCAGTTTGATAAATGCCATTTTAAAGTTCCTTGGGACATGTCCTAAGGATAGCGAGGAGCTAATAATATTAAGAACAGGTTCTGAGATTACAGGGAATACCTCGTTTAAGAGCTTAGTTGGTATTGGATCTAACATACATGTTGAGGCTTTTTATTATTTTATACATTTTGTTATCTCTTCATGACCTATGACAGAGAAGGATTGAAGTTGCTTGTGAGGAAAATTAGTAAACACTGTTATCTGAGGTGCTGTGACAGTTGATTGCATAGTTCCAATTTTATTTCTGATTATTTAAATTTTATAAGTAAAGAAATATATGACGTCATTACTATTGTGCTGCGAGAGAATATCCGGTTCTGTCGATGCTTTATTCCTACAGCAGCGCCTTTACTTCCTTAGGAAGCTAAGGAAAGCTCACCTGTCCCCTCATATCCTGCTGAATTTTTACCGCTGCACCATTGAAAGTGTCTTAACAAACTGCATCACAGTGTGGTATGGCAACTGCACTGTCTCAGATCAGAAGGCACTCCAGCGGGTGGTGAAAACTGCCCAATACATCGCTGGTGTCCAGCTACCCTCCATCAATGACATTCACAATAAACGCTGCCTAAGGAGGGTGAGAAGCATTATCAAAGACACCTCTCACCCCAACCACGGTCTGTTTACTCCTCTCCCATCTGGGAGACGCTATAGGAGTCTTCACTGTCGCACCAGCAGACTCAGGAACAGTTTCTTTCCCTCAGCTGTCAGCCTACTAAAATCTAAACTCAGGTGCTGAACATTACATCCCACCCGAACTTCATATTTGTATTTTTCTTTTATTAATTTATATATATTTATTAAATTTTTTATTTTTTGCACATTCCCTTGCACATTTCTTGCACATAATGTCTACCTCCTGATGCTGCTTGCACTGTTATGGCCACCGGCCATATACATATATTTACACATTTACATACTTATACCTCATTCTGTACAATGCACCTTCAGTTTATGCTTCTTCATTTGCACCTTGTACTGCATTATAGACATTTGCATTGAGCTGGTCTCTGCTTCTCTACATCATAGCTTTGCACTCAAAAACCCATATTGTATATTCTCACATATTTATATATATATATATATATATATATATATATATATATATATATATATATATATATATATATATATACATACTATATATACATATTGCTATTTGCACTTCTGGTTAGATGCTAACTGCATTTCATTGGCTCTGTACTTGTATTTTGTACAATGACAATAAAGTTGAATCTAATCTATCTAATCTAATCTAATATTTTGGCTAATATTTACGTGCCTAAAGTTGATGATCAGGGCTTTTTTTATTGATCTTGAAGGGATGTTGCTAGCCGCTGGCACCCCTCATGATATAATATTGGGAGGAGACTTTAATCTTTTTATGGAATCAGTCCATGATCATAGTGAAGCAAAAGTTTGTAAGCCCCTTAGAGCAACATTGACGCTTCACAGGATGTATAACAATCTTGGTCTTACAGATATTTGGAGACTTTGAACCCATCTGGTAGGGACTATATATTTTTTCATCAGTCCTTAAGATTTATTCTAGAATAGATTTTTTTATATATATCTAAGTCCCTCATTTCATAGTCTTGGATCATGCCCTGAATTGAGAGATGTTGCCACATATGGAGAAAAAGAAATGTAGCTGGCACTTTAATTTACCCCTGTTGCAAAATCCTGATTTCCAACAAATGTTAAAGACTGAAATCAGTGTTTATATGGAGACCTGATCCTCAGTATCTTCTGTGGGAGTGTCATGGGGGGCACTTAAGGTGGTTCTTAGGGGTCAAATCATACAGTATGCCTAATTTACCAAAAAATCCAAAGCACGAGAACTCGTGGAGGGAATATTAAAAGTGCAAGGGCAGAGCTGAAGCACCGAATGTCATCTGATTGCCTCAGAGAATTGACCCGATTAAAATACAGATATAATACTATTTTGTCATGGAAAGTGGAGTTTTGGTTATTCAGGGCAAGACAGTCATACTTTTGACTGTAAGGCAGGTTTGACAATTCGGGAGTTCTCCCATTGCTTCTCTACCGTAGCCATCCACTCTGATCTTGATAACTATACCATGAAGTAAGTCTATCTGGTCGGACTACCATCACACCTGTGGAGGGAATTACTGAAGATCGGAGATTATTCATGTAAGGAATATGTGGGACTCGTTTTGGAGACATTTGCTGCAGAGGAATAACCTCTCTCAATCCCGGGTTCAGCTTCTGAACATTCCTGTTCTGCCACGTCCAACGAGCCAACGCCCACGCCTGCCACGGCCAACGAGCCAACGCCCACGCCTGCCACGGCCAACGAGCCAAGGCCCACGCCTGCCACAGCAAACGAGCTGGAAGTCTCGTCCTTCCCAGAGCCAATGTTGCAGCCTCATCCATTCCAGAGCCAGCGTTGCCAGCCTCATCCGTTCCAGAGCCAGCGTTGCCAGCCTTGTCCGTCCCAGAGACAGCGTTCACAGCCTCTTCAACCTGGAGGAGGAGAAGAGGAAAGGCTTCTGTTTTCCAGTCTCAGCCTTCCATGGCTCCGCCTCTTGAGCCTTCCAGGGCTCTGCCTCCCGAGCCTACCACGGCTCTGCCCCCAGAGTTCTCCATGGCTCCGCCTACCACGGCTCCGCCCCGGAGTCCTCCATGGCTCCGCTACCTGTGTCTTCCACGGCTCCGCCCCTGAGTCTTCCATGGCTCCGCCTTCCACGCCTCCGCCCTCGGAGTTCTCCATGGCTGTGGTCCTGTGGCAGCCTCCCAGACCTCCTGACCCTGTCTCCGTCCTCTGGCTGCCTCCCAGGCCTCCTGACCCAGTCCCCGTCCTGTGGCTGCCTCCAAGGCCTGCTGACCCATTCCCCATCCTGTGGCCACCTCCCAGGCCCCCTGACCCAGTCCTTGTCTTGTGGCTGCCCCCCAGGCCCCCTGACCGAGTCCCCGTCCTGTGGCCGCCTCCCAGGCCTCCTGACCCAGTCTCTGTCCTGTGGCCGTTTCCCAGGCCTCCGGACCAGTCCCCGTCCTTTGGCCGCCTCACAGGCCTCCTGACCCAGTCCCCATCCTCTGGCCGCCTCACAAGCCTCCTGATCCTGTGGAGTGGTGGTGGCGTAGTGGGTTAAAGCACATAACTTGTAATCAGAAGGTTGCTGGTTCGAATCCCACAGCTACCACCATTGTGTCCTTGAGCAAGGCACTTAACTCCAGGTTGCTCCGGGGGGATTGTCCCTGTAATAAGTGCTCTGTAAGTCGCTTTGGATAAAAGCGTCTGCCAAATGCATAAATGGAAATGTAAATGTAAATGAGTCCTGCGGCAATTGCCTAGGTCCCAACAAGCCGGTCCCCACCTTGAGGTCATCCCCTTGGTCTCCAGGCCATCCGACCTGACCTGATCTGGTCTCCCTGGTCCCTGGCTCCATCTTGGCCCTTCTTCCCTGTCTTTGCCCTATTCCCCTCATCCTCTTGCCCCTTGTGCCCCCCTTGGACTGTCTGTTTGCCCCTTGTACCCTCCTTGGACTGCCTGCCCCCCCGAGCCTCCCCTTCACTCCATGGACGATTTGGTTTTTGTTTTGTGTTTTTTTTTTATGGAGCGTCTAGTATCCGTTCCTTAGAGGGGGGGGCTATGTCACGATTCACTGTTGTCTGCCCTGTGTTTTGCCTCTGTCATCTGTTCCCCTTGGACTACACTTCCCATAATTCCCTACCCTCATCACTGCCAGCTGTCTTCCATTGTCCTCACCTGTATTTTATTTACTTATTGGTCTTTGTGTATATAATGCCCTGATATCTGTTCAGTCTTGGTCAGTTGTTGAATGTATGTATCTAGACCTATCGTGTTTTGCCCGTGCCCTTCGTGGATGTTTTTGCCTGTTTATGTTTTTGTTTCCCATCTTGGATATTTTCTTTGTTCCCATGACTCCCAGTTCTGTGTATTTGTTTTTCATTAAACTCCGTTGCTGCACCTAGATCCAGCTCCTGAACTTTCTTCCCAGCGTTACACAGGGAAGCTTTTGACTAGATATATAAAGCAGAGAAAGTCTTTTTCTACCATTACCTCAGTGAAATCTGCTGGTGGTGAAATTTGTACCTTAGCCATTGATATTAATAATACCTTCAAAGAATTCTATCTTGATCTCTATAGTTCCACATTTTCGTCTACTGATTTGTGGAAAATTTGTGGAGCCATTAGAACTCCCTAAATTGACGACGGAGCAAAAAAATTATCTTGATTCTAAGATAACCTTGGAGGAGCTAGACAAGGTAATTAAGGCCTTACCAAACAACAACATTACATAACAAGTTAGCTGAGCACTACCGTGGATTGCAGATGTAAAATGACCATTTGTAAAAATAAATCCATCTTCACACTTGATCACTATTCATGATAGTAAGAATGACAAACAATCTGCATAATTCTACACAATTGTTGTTAAAACTGGGCCCGCAGCTGATTAGCAAAACTATTTCAATACAATAACATGAGCTAGCAGATTAGCAGAGGCCTACAGCTGTGCACTGGGTGTACACTGTAGCTACAACACAAATCTCCACAATTGAACTCTCGATAGCACACTTAAAGGTTGTGATCCTGAAGTGCCAGATTGTCTTAACAAAGTGGGAACTGCACCATCTTTCAGGAGTAACCATCATGAAAATCCACCATTGGTTGTGGTTGGACTTTGTGCTTTGTAAATTTGCAGACCTTTTACATGCACAAACAGCTATATTACACACTAAAGGAAAGGTCAAATCCCAAAAAGCTTAATAGGACATTTTCTGTGTCACATGCTAAAAACTCATTACCAGATGCAGAGCTAAAGTATGCTTCCTTTTGAGACCCTCGTGTTTGCACAATTCTAATCTAAGACCTCTCATCTTTATCTAGGAACATTTCACACAAAGTCACAGTAATTGTGAGTTAACCCAGAATATAGCTGTTTGTACCAGAATGTACACAATACCTAGCCTTGCTAGATCATTTTGAATTCAATGTGTTATAAACTGTGGTCACTTTTCTAACTGACACATTAATGATTATAGCCTGATGTACATTTTAAAATATCTGTTGTGATTTTTAATCACTTTTAATGGACAAATCTGTGATTATAATCCCTAATCTTGAATTATCCATGTTGTAAAACCAGTGAATTAACCATTATGATTTTTAATCAGGAATTTTCATGTTTTGTTACTTTCACATGGAATATTCATGAAAGTATTTCATATTTAGTATGTAAATGCTTGCTTGTTAATGTAGAGAATACTGATGTTAACGAATGTCATGTCTTTTGCATCATTTTCAAGATATATATGTAAAACATGTACTTTTTCGAGTGGTAATATTTAAGAATACTTTACACAAAGGATTGTAAATCTCCTCGGGGTGGACATCCGAGGAACAGAAAGTGGCTTCATATGTCCGAGAATTTGTACCAAATAATTAAGAGATACAGGGGCAAATTCAGTTAAATTTGATATAGTTGGTCCAACGAAGAGGGAGAAATAATCAATCTTATTCCTTAAAATTTTCCAGATAAAAGGGGGACGAGGAGCCCAGCCGCCTGAACGAGGACGATGGCTGCCGACCGCGAGGGGAGAAGGGGCCCCTAGCCGACCGCCTGGAGCGGTCAGGGCCACTGCCAGGGGCGCAGGAGTCACCTACCGGCCACTGAAACGCAGCGGGGTTTAAGACCGCGAGCGGGGAGGGGCTCACTGGCGACCGCCTGGAGCGAGAGGACCGCTGCCAGGGGCGGGGGAGAGCCCTTCTGTTCCCCGAGAACGCGGCGGGGTGTTCCGCCCGCCAGGGGCTGGAGGACTGCCTCGGATCCGCCCGGAGAAGGGGCTCCTAGCCGACCGCCTGGAGCGGTCAGGGCCACTGCCAGGGGCGCAGGAGTCGCCTACCGGCCGCTGAAACGCTGCAGGGTTTTAGACCGCGAACGCGAGCGGGGAGGGGCTCACTGGCGACCGCCTGGAGCGAGAGGACCGCTGCAGAGGGAGACCCCTTCTGTTCCCCGAGAACGCGGCGGGGTGTTCCGCCCACCAGGGGCTGGAGGACTGCCTCGGATCCGCCCGGAGAGGTGCGGCTGTTGTCCGATAGAGGGTGGAGGAGTTGCCGAGGACTCTATTACGGCGTATCCCTCCTCCTTTCCGGGTTTCGGCACCAGTGTAAAAGTATTCAATGGAAAGGAGGAGGCGAGAACCGGCTTGACGATATAAATAATAGTTTAATGGTAAACTTAAAAGACAACATAAACACACATGACGGACATGTTTGTAAACTATCTCTCTCTCCCGCACGACACCCTGCAGTCGACCTTTATACCTCGGAGGCTTGATTAGCCTAATACGGGACCGGGTGCGTAGGATCACGACCCGGCCCCGCCCTCCGCCCTGCCACAGTACTTTACCTGGGTGTTCCACAGTCTTTACTGTCATGCCTTCAGCTTGTTCAGCATGCTGCTGCTAGACGTTTGACCAGTACTAAGAAAAGGGAAAGTATTTCACCAGTGCTGGCCTCTCTTCACTGGCTACCAATCCAATATCATATCCAGTTTAAAACTTTATTGTTTGTTTATAAGGGTTTACACGGTTAACACGGTTTGGCTCCTCCATATAGCTCTGATCTTCTCTCCTATCATCATACACCAAGACACCTCCGGTCATCCAACAGGTTTCAGTTGACTGTTCCCAGGTCACGACTTAAATTGAAAGGCGACTGTGCCTTTTCAATTGCTGCTCCACAGCTCTGATATAATTTACCACTGTATATTAAGTCCACGCCGACGTATGATGGTTTTAAACCGCTTCTATATTTAATGTGGTTTGTTTTAACCTTTTATGTTGACCAGCTCTTTTAAATGTGCTTTATAAATAAATCTGACAGACTGTCTGACTTCTCTGCAGCAATGCATCCTCCACACTCTTGTCCTCGTGGCTCCCCTCAAGTTCTGTTCAATGTAGAAGTCCAGGAAGGCTCAGAGTAAAACTCAGAGGAAGCCCTTCTCTTCTCTGCACTACGACACACACACACACACACAACGGGAGTCGCGAGTCTCCCTTGTGGAAGGCTTCACTTCAAAGCCCCATCTCATCATTCCATCAACAGACATCCACAATCTTAACAGAGTTCCAAAACATCAATGGAACAACAACAACTTTCTACAAACAGCCTAAGAACCAAAGCAACACAAGGAAGTGCAACAAAACATAAGTACATCTCCAGACCTTTGCTGAAAGTGCTGGTGTATTATATAAATAATTTGGGTAATCCAATTGCAAATCGAGTTAGACTCAAAGAAATATCAATGGTTCTTAAGGCATTGTCTACAGACTACATAAAGATCCTTTTCTCTGTATAGATAATTTCCATTCAAGTCACTCTGTTCACTTTACTCAACAACCTGTTTCCATGTTTGTCTATGTGTTAAATTATTGCTAATCTAAACATAATAACTAAAGTCTTTTTTGTATTCAAAGATAATTTGACTGTGGTATATTTTGATAATTAATCTCACCACTTGATTTCCAAGGATCTTGCTTCAAAGCTGATATCTAAAATATTTATGATATTATTTTCAATAAGCCATGAGAATAATGTTATTCCAATAAGTGAATTCATCATAATTCCCTTATTTAAGATAATTCCTTTTTATCAAATATAAATTGTGAATGAAACAAGCCATTGTATTACGATCTTAATGGTGGAGAATTTTATTAAGACAATTAATCAAATTATTTGTAATTTATCCTCCTTACAATGGTTGTCGATAAAATTCCTTACATTATGATGGAGGACTATTTCAGTTATTTGGGTACCGCTTCGCCAGCCAGGTCTCCAGCACCCGTCGCAAATCCAGCCCTCACACCACCGTTAACCACTCCCTCGGAAGCCTCTTCGAGTCAACCGAATCTCCGAACCCCTCCTCTCGCTCTCCCGGAGAGATTCAATGGCACGCCAGGTCAATGTGATGGTTCAGTGTAATAAGGTGTAGCATTTATATCGCTCAAACTTCCTCCTGCTTCCCCACTGAGGAGTCCAAGGTGGCCTTAATCACCTTCTTGCTTACAGGTTGAGCATTGGACTGGGCTATGGCAATGTGGAATCAGAATAGTGAGATACGTAACTCTCTTGAAGCTTTCTTTTCCCATTTTAAGAGTGTTTTCCAGAATCCAGTGAGTGGCAAAGACGTGTGTGATCGCATCAATTGCTTTACACAAGGGAGTTCAACTGCAGCTGACTACGCGCTCGCATTTCTTACTCTTGCGGCGCAAACCGGATGGGCTAATGCACCACTCAAAGCCATCTACCGCAACAGAAATGCTTCAACTTCAGGTAGAGATTGCCAACCGAGATGAAAACCTCTCTCTTTCGACCAGTTAATTACTCTCTCCATCAAACTGGACAATTTGAAGTGGAGCCGCACTCCAGTTACCCTGTCTTCACCTCCTCAACCACCTGCCATAACAATGCTTCAGTACAAGCCTATGCAGTTGGGTCACTCGTCTGTCGAGAATAGGAATGTCAAAGACGTCTCCAATACAAACCGTACCTCCCAGGGCTGGACTGGTAATCTGGCATACCGGGAATTTTCCCGGTGGGCCGACACACTTTGGGGCCGAATGTGCCCAATGGGCCGCATTAAGCTAAAATGAGCCACCGCTTTATGCAGAACAGACCTCAAAAAGGCACCACGATATGAGCCTTTTTTGGGCCAGTTGTCATGTAAAATCCCAGGCCGATTTCTCTTCCCAGTCCAGCCCTGGTCCCTCCCTATCCACTAATACTTAGGTGAGTACTGACGAGTCTTATTTGATGGAAAATAGAAATTTACTAGTTGAGGTAAAACTCTGTTCCAGTCAGAATTCCATTTCTGTCAAAACTCTTATCGACTCCTGGGCTGCAGGCAATTTTTATTGACTCTGACCTCTGCAATCTGTTATCTTTGGACACTGCCCCTTGTGTGACTTCTCTTTCTGTTACAGCGCTAGATGGTTGCCCTCTTCATGATGGAACAGAGCTTTACATCACTCAACCCGTCTCTGTACAAATAGGAGCTCTTCATTAAGAGACACTACAACTACTTTTCACCAACACTCCCAAGAACCCTCTCATCCTTGGGTACCCCTGGCTCACTAAACACAATCCTCACATTTCGTGGACTGACGGAGAAATCATTCAGTGGGGGACCTCTTGTTTTACCTCCTGCCTACGTTCGGTGGAAACTGTTTCCTTTCAGACCACTCACATCAGCCCTGCTGAGGCCTCTGTGCAACACACCGTCCTGGCAGCTTAGACACAGGCCATGGAGAATTACATCGAAGCACTTCAGATAGTTTTCATACAACACTCTACTTCACCGGTGGCAGCTTCTTTTTTGTGGCTAAGAATGATGACAGACTGCAGAACAGAACTATGTTGTGGGGAACCGTGAGCTTCTGGCCATGAAAAATGCACTTGAGGAATAGCGCCATTGGTTAGAGGGTTTCCAACACCCAGTCACCATACTCACTGATCATCGCAATCTAGAAAACGTACGCTCAACCAAACAACTCAATCTTCACCAGATTCAACTTCTCGGTGACATATCGTCCTGGGCTAATGAACAGTAAGACTCATGCTTTCTTTCTGATTTATTCTCCTGAATCCCCTCTGACCATCCAGCCAGAATCAGTTATCGCTGCTCATGTCCAGTGTTGTCCTAGAGACACTGTCTACGTTCCTGCAGAGCTCCAACATCAAATCATTCAATGGGTCCATACCTCCTTGATCTCTGGTCACCCATATATGTACCGCACCACATCTGGTTCATAATAGATTCTGGTGGCCTTCAATATCTCAAGATGTTGCCCAGCATGTAAAGGGGTGTTCCATCTGTGCCCAAGCTAAATCTTCCATACTTGTTCAGGCAAGAGTCCTCCATCCCTTACCATCCCACAACATCCCTGTTCTCACATTTCTGTAGATTTCCTCACTGACTTAGCTGTGTCTCAGGGTAATACAACTATCTTGGTGGTGCATAGGTTCTCCAAAGCCTGCTGTCTCATCCCTCTCAAGAAACTACCTTCTGCTCTAGAGATGGCTGAGACCATCTTCTACCAAGTAGTTCGGCTCCACGGTTTGACAGACAACATCGTCTTGGATAGATGACCTCAATTCACCTTGCAGATCTGGAGAGAATTCTACAAACGTCCGAATGTCACTGTCAGCCTGACATCCGGTTATCATCCTTCCCATCAACCAAGAAGTAGGTTTCTATATCTGCACCTTCTGTCTCTCTAACCAGTATGATTGGTGTCGATTTCTCCCTTGGGCTGAGTATGCCAGAAACTCCCTTTGCAGTTCCTCTACTGGTTTGACCCCTTTTCAGTGTATCTTGTGATATCAATCTCATTCCGCTCATTCCTTGGTCGGGAGAACCATCGGAGTTACCTGCGGTTAACCAATGGATGCAGCACAGTGACCAAGTCTGGGAGTCTGCCCATGTTCTCCTGCAGAGAGCCATCCGACAGCAGAAGATACATGTTGACTGACATTGTCGACCTGCAGCTACCCTGCAAAAAACTCTCCCCAAGGTATGTTGGCCCGTTCAAGATCATCAGATCTTCAACTGCCTCCTCACTACTGCATCTCTCAAACCTGTGGCTGATTCTGCCAGTGCCCCATCGATAACCTTCCCCCTCCTCCTCTTGACCTCAATGGGGAGATCGTCTACCAAGTCAACACTCTCCTTGACTCTCAACGTTGGGCCAGAGTCCTACAATATCTGGTAGACTGGGAGGGCTATGAACTCTCTTGGGTCTCATCGGAGGACATTCTGGACCTTTCCATTATCTCAGAATTCCACCGAGCCCATCCTGACCATCCTGCTCCCAGACCCCGGAACAGACCCCCCAGATGCTCTAAAGGGGGTCCTCAAAGGGGGAGTACTGTCACATCCTCCAGATCTGTACACATAAGATCTCCTTCCCCTGAGTATTAACCCATAGCCAGACTACATTTCCCCGAATCCCCTTCTTACCGCCATTGATTCTCACACCTGATGGCCATTCATTCATCAACTCCCAATGTATATAATCCATGCTCAAACTTCACTTCACTTCACTGTGAAGTCTTTCCAATTCACCCGTGGTCTTGCATTTCTGAGCAATATCTTTATCTACTGACTGCCTGTGTTGATTATTGTCTGTCCCTGGATTACCCCTTTGTTTACCATCTTTGATTTGTTACTTTGTTTGGATTGCTTACCTTGTTTTGACCCCTTTGATTTCTCCTGAAGTCCACTATCATCTCTACTTTTTTTAGCATGTTCAGCTCAAGTTTGTTGTGACCGCACCAGACAGCCAGCTGATCAAACTCCTATCAGTATACAGACTCATATTCATATCAATTTGAGTTTGGATTATTGGAATTTCTTTATTGATTATTTTTTAAGTCTTTATAAATACTAAATAAGTTTTCACTCTCATACTGCCTCTGTTTTTTTGGCCACACCCTTCCTGCAGGCAGTGCCCCATTATTGTGAAACCACACAGTCATGTTAGGCAGTGGCTGCTGGCAAGGTGTCAGGCTGGGCGGCGGCTTCTGGCGGAGATGGGTAGAGCACTGGTGACTGCCAGAAAAACTGTAGCATACTCTGACCCCTCCTGGTAACCTGCAGTGGACTTGGACCCCTCCTGGTGAGATGCAGCTGACTCTGGCCTCTCCTGGTGAGATTTAGCAGACTTGGAACCCTCCTGGCGAGCTGCAGCTGACTTGACAAGGATTTGTCTCTTCACTCGCCTCAATTTCCGGACTGTGGGAAGAGCTGCTGTGGGCTCAACTTCCTCCTGGCGAGCTGCAGCTGGCTTGGCCACCTCATGGCGGTCAGCAGTTGGCTGCTCTGAGGAAGTCATGGATGATGGGGAAGTCGTCGTCTTTCTCCTTTTCTGATGAGGGTTCCTGGAACAAAGTGAAGAGCTGGATAGACATGGAGAGGTAGAAAAGTCACCCTGGGGAGACCTGTCCTGAGATGGGAATTTAGACTCGTCACGGTGACAGATGTAATCCACTAATTCCTAAAAGGACAATTTCTTCAATGCTTTTACCAACCAAGAGCCAAGGGGGCTCATTCAGTACAAGGTTGAAGATGTTCTTTAAGATATGCTCATCATGCCCCAGCTCATCCAGGACTATGAAAAACTCGGATGCAAAGTCTCTAAGGAAGAGAGTCCCCAGTTGGAGAGAGAAGAGTGTTTCTACCTGGGGAACTAGGAAAATACCTATCCTGACCTTGGTGGGTCCAGTCTGGCCAGATTGTTATGCCAGGGAACTGGAAGTGAGGACCCAAATGCAGAGATTCAGTTAATAATATTTATTGAGAACAACCAGTAAACAGAGAGACAAAGTCCATAATTAAAGCGGGAGAGTGGAGATGGCAGAGGTAAGTAAACAGTGGCAACCAGGCGATGAGGTGAGCAGATAAATCCACAAGGTGAGTAAATAATATCCACTTAACCCTAAACGGCTTATATGACTGCTGGGATTTTGACTAGAAACCTAAATATAAAGCAAAACTGACTAGAGAACACAACTAGAGCAAGAGAACACATCTAGACATTAAAAAACAATCCAGCAAACAACAGTGCACACGAAAGAGCTTAAGCATGTAGAGGGTAATTGGAAACAGGTGCCTCTGATGATCAGATGAGAGCATTGTCAAGGCAACAGAACTAGCATTCTCCAAGTGGCACCTTCAAACCACAAGAGGGAAAGGGAAACACAGACACATGCACCATCACACAGCAGAACAGACAGAGAAGGAGGGGCAGTGCAGACAAGGTCATAACAAACATGGGGAGAGAAAGGTTTTTATGTACTAATCGTTTTTTTTTTTTATGGACCATGAAAAAGCTTGTTTCTGTGACTACTGATGGACCTTTCAGCAGTTTATGGAACTGGTTCCTGCTATGCGCATATTTCTAGATGAGAAGGGCCAGCACAATACTCGCACCTTTAAATGACAATTCATTCATTCAAAACGCTGCATTTCTTTTTGACATGCACACACAACTTCAGTCTCAGTCACAAATGCCCAATTCAGAGTTAAAAGAACAGCGTTTGAGGAGCAGCACATACAGTAGAATTGCAGCACAACAGCATTCTTAGAGATAGACACAAGGAGGAAAACACATTCTGGATATCCTTTGTTCCGAAGAACACATATCCTGCATTGATTCTGTGTCCTCAGAAAATTTTTACGTGCTTTGAAACTACTTGTGCGACTGACCAACAATCAAATATATATCTGCTTGTAAAAATGCAGACTCCGACTTCTCACTATTAATAAGACCAGGCTTATTTACCCACAGATAACTGGTATAACTGAGAATAAATGCATATTTTCATTATGTGTCAGAATGCAAAACTGCAAATTTATGATAGTAGTTTGAAAGGCAGGTTATCTCAGACTAGCTACTGTACAACTGACCAACAGTAGAAAACTACTTGTAAAAAGAATGCAAACTCAGATCTCTTACTAGTAAGAAGTCCACCATGGCATGTTTTCCATATTGGAAGGGTTAGCCAACAAGGCCTATTTATCCACATCATTTGTTTGATACTAGAGCTTGGAGATATGCAAGATATATGTTCAGAATATTTTTTATAAAAAATTGCAATATTCAATTACATCGTCAACACGCTGCCCCCACAGCCAATGTTGTGTAATATTTTTGCTTTATTGATTTTGTTACGTTCCAGAACGTATCTTGTGTTGTAATATGTAGGGTGCGTTTGTCTGTCTCTCTGTTCTGCTCTCCGGTTTGGAGTTACGATCAGAGACATTACACGACAATCTTTCTCTTGCTGAGTCCCTTTCTCTTCTCGCAGATGCTTGTTGTTTTGTTACTTGTGTTACATGCTGTGTAAGGTATTGTAAATGGGTTGTAAGAGCGCAGTGTTAACCTGAGTGCAGGCGGACATTCACTGTTACCCCTGAGTGCAGGGCTTGTTGATAAATCTTTTGAGTTATTTTAGGAAGCTGTAGGGAGGTGGGTGCCAATTATTTTACATATCTTTTTTTCCTGTTTATTATTTAGAGGGAGTTAGGATCAGTATTGTCTTTTATTTGCATCTTTGTTTTGAATATAGATTAGTTAGTTGAACTAACATTTTAAACTGTTCCTCCTCTAACCTAGACAGGGGAGGTTGTAACAATTTTGTTTTAAAATTAAATTAATTTATTGAAACATGAACAATTTAAAGCAAAGATTATTTGAAATACAAATTGCACTTCAAACGAAACACAAAATCAATTAAAATAACAAAGTTGTCAAAAATCATATTTAAAGGTGTTGTATGCGATTTTAGCCATTCTGGAAATTTCACAAGCTGAGCCATTGGATAAGCCATGCCCCCTCTTTCCTAAAACCTTACACTCCAAAGATACCAAATGATCTTTACGGAAATCGACACAAAGCACAAACGTTTGTCATAAACAACAGCAGCAAAGTAGCATTCTTAACTGAAATGGCATAAAAATGTCTTTAAGCCTCAATAATTCACTGCAACTACAATTTAATGAACTATATGTCTTCACCCGAGATAGTGGGGGTTTGGGCCCAAAACTTTGATAAGTGCCTCAGACATGGGACTGATATTTGTAGTAATTTTAAATAAATGTGCTTTTACCAAATGGACCCAAGAAGAGCCAGATTCTATTAAAATATGCAAAATTTATATTATTTGTTTCAGGCATTTAACAATATTTTATTATTTAAATATTATTTATTTTTGGCTGGATTGTAGAATAACAGCGAGTATATTTGAATTTCAGTATGCCAGGCTTATCAATCAGTTTCATAAACTGAATGACATTTTACACTATCGCAATTGCATTGGCCCTAATTTTTCCATCAGATAATCGTGGAGGTGTCATCAGACATAGCAAAGAAGGTGAGGGAAAATGAATATGTGGAAATAAAACATCCAGGGTTGTCATTGTATTGGTCAACTTTTGTGATTAACGTTGTTGATAAGGATAAGGCTAAATGCATAGATTTCAATAGCATTATAAGATTTGATTCTGCTAAAACTGGCATATCCCATTTGCTGAAGCACCAGAGATCATGTCGACACAAGAATCTGATGCAAAGCTCCATAAGTTCGTTAATAGTAGTACCTAAAGCACTACCAAATGGTAAATGGTCTGCACTTATATAGCGCCTTTTTAACCTTAACAGTATTCAAAGCGCTTTACACTGTGAGGCATTCACCCATTCACACACACATTCATACACCAATGACGGCAGTGCTACCATGCAAGGTGCTAGCCTGCCATTGGAAGTAACACTTCGGCATGTGGAGTCGAACCACCAATCCTGCGATTAGTGGCCGACCCGCTCTACCAACTGAGCCACAGCCGCCCCTACCACACTGAGCACAGGTGCCCCCAAGCCTGTGTGCTCAGTCCGCTGCTCTTCACACTGCTGACACATGACTGCACTGCCAAGTTCAGCTCCAACCACATCATCAAGTGAATGACACAACTAAGGCCTCATCAGCGAAGTGGGGTATACCTGCCCAGTACAACAAGTAAATTCTGGACAACTGCGTTCAAGTCTGTGCCTCTGAGACAATACAGAATGTTTGAAACTAGTGCATTTAGAAAGCTAGAACAGAGTTTGGAGTTATGCACAGCCATTGTGATGTGAAAGATCTTCACTTGGGCGTCACTGTTTCTAGGGCCCCTTTGGAGAGGTGCGTTAGCTTGAGAGCAGAGCTTTTACCCAAAGTCAAGCAGGCTATTGCTCAGATATTTGCTTGTGAAGTTTCCACTGACATGTGGACTGATTAATTTCGAAAGGTTATCTACACATACATCACTCTCCACTTCATAGATGAAAACTGGACATTCAGTGTGGGGTAATATGCACTTGTGCTTTCCCATTTGACTCAAAGGCAGTCGCAAACATAAAAACGGAACTGTTAAACAGTTGCATAATTTCATACTGTCACAGGCTGAAATAGACAAAGATGTGTTTGTTAGTGATAAAGGTGCTAATGTGCAGGGGGCTCTCAACAGTTGTACACGCAGAAGCTGTAATGTTCACATTCTTAACATTGTGCTGAAACACACTTTTAAGAAGGGAGGTGATAAGGAGGAGGAAGATTAATTACAGCCTGTGAGAACATGTATTAATCAGTGCACTGATTAGTCAAGTCACTGATTCAATTCACAAGTCACTGATTCAATTTATAAGCATTCTGGTTTGCTGCTCCAACTGACACGCACCCTCAAACAGGAATGTAAGACTTGCTGGAACACTAAGCTCGCAATGGTGGAATGTTAAAGGAAGATTTTTTCATCTACGGTCCATTGCTAAATTAAAACAGTTTCTCTCACAGAAGGACTTGGAAATAAGGATACATGCTCTTAATACATCCTGGCTGGACAACTGCAACGGCTTATATGTGGGTCTGTCTCAATCTTCTTTTTCACGTCTGCAAGTAGTCCAAAATTCAGCAGCTAGACTTATAATGGGTAAGCTTCCCTACATTGGCTTCCAGTTAGCTACAGATTTAAATTCAAGGTTCTGCTGTATGTTTATTAGGCCTTGCATGGTTTAGCCCCTCAGTACATTGCTGATTTACTTCAACAACATTCTGCACCTACAGGTCTTTTCGATCATCAAATCTGTTACTCCTCTCTGCTCCTCGTTCCTGTTTGAAAAAGTGGAAAAAGTTGATCGGCCCCCAGGTTGTGGAATGCAATCCCATTTGTTGTTAGGTCTTCTTCCTCATTGCCTATATTTAAAACTAGATTGAAGACATTTTTTCTCTTTAGCCTATAATGTTGTTTGAGAATTATAGGAGTTTTATGTGTAGGTTTTACAATGTTTTATTAGTTTGTTCTTTTGAACATTTTGGAAGTTCTATCTAATTCTGGTATTAATGTTTCTTTTTTTTTCTTTTTTTTATTTATTGTGCAGCAATTTGTTTACAACATTTGTTGTTTTTAAGTGTGCTTTATAAATAAACTTGAACTTTTTTTACTTTTCCCTACACTGTTGGTAGGTCTGGTGGTAGCCGTGTGCAGCCAACAGCTGAGATATTTTCCTGAAAGACTTTTTCGTTTTGCATAATTTCGTTCGTCGCTAACGAGAGGAACATCTGCACCTCGTTTATTGACCATGGCATGGATTTGCGCACAGCCATTTCTTTTTACAATTCAAAAGTGACATGAACAAATGATACTGCTATAGCTGTTGCTAAATTAAAAACTAGCTGTTTGATGTCCCATGTCACAAATCCAGTGACACTGGTAGTGACAATTCTCTCTGACCAATCAGTGATCTGCAGGGTTTTACGTCACATTTAGTATTGACATGGCGCGCTTGGAACCTCGACTGAGGTGGTACTAAAAAAAGTACCAGTTAGCAGATACTATACACAGTGGAATACCCCCAAAATGCGATCAGAGTCGAGTCGAGATGAGTTGTACTGTGCAGTGGAAAAGCCCCATTACAGACCCTCCAGTTTCAGATATTACCATCACAGCCACAGGAGGCACTGAAGTGGCTGGTTCGTCTGTGAAATTCAGCCAGTGTGGGGCTGTGGATGACCGGGACATTACAGTTGATGAGTTGAATGTCTACTTAAATTTAATAAATTCTCATGCATGATAATGACAGAGATATGGTAGGTGTATGGAAAAACATTAAACACCTCTTCCCAAAGATTTCAACTCTCGCACAGAAGATTCTGTACTTCAGTCTCCAGTGTTAGTTGTGAGTCTGCTTTCAGTGCATCTGGCCATGCTCTGGAGAACCGACGTACCTCCCTTGGTACAACAAATGTCAATGCTTTTCTTTTCCTGAACAGCAACGACAAATAGGCTGAGATGAGAACTGTATAAATACTGTGAGTAACATTTAACTGACTGGATATCCAGCCTTATTTTAAAGCCTAATGGACCCTTTTCACAGACTTGTTATGATGCACCAGGAATTTAGTGCTGCTGACTTTCTCTACAGTCGCGCCGTTGATGGTCAGTGGGAGGTGGTCAACAGAGTTTCTCCTGAATTCAGTCACAACCTCCTTTGTCAGGTTGTTAGCATCACACCATTCAATTAATTGTGTCCCTTCCTCTCTGTAGAGTGTTTCATCATTGTTGCTGATGAGGCCAACTATAGTTGTGTCTTCCACAAACTTGATGATGTGGTGGGAGCTGAACTTGGCAGTTTGAAGAGCAGCGGACAGAGCACACAGACTTGGGGGGCACCTGTGCTCAGTGTGGTAGTGCTGGAGGTAGTGCTTTAGGTACTATTAACTAATATGGAAATATGATTATCCCATCAGTAAGTAATTATGAACTGATGACAGCATTTTTAGGTAATCAATAATTCCTGCAATTGATCTGCCTCATTGAGAACTATTAACTAACTTTGGCTAATTTAAAATAACTACTAATTAATTACTAATCAAAACATTAACAAGTGTCTAAAATGTGAATGATTATGTTTTTCTTGTGAACAAGATCATGCATGGGTTCTTTGTGAACACATTTAAAATTATACTTCTCTCTCAGAGAGCCCTATAAGAAGGCCAAATAGCTGCCCCATTTCCTATCAAATGAGGCCGCTTCAGCTGACTTTTATCCTCTTAGAACAGGGGTGCCCACACTTTTTTGCGTGATGATCTACTTTTAAATGACCAACTCAATAAGATCTGCCAACTAAAAAAACACAGTTTCATTTAAAATAAGAAAATGCTTGTTGGGACTACTGCATGTATCCCTACATGGAATTCATCTTCTAATTAATAAAAAAATATATAATAATGTTCAATGTTGATATCATTCAGTTTTAAAACTAAACCCAAAACACCTACAGCACAATTACAATAGCCAGGGCATTTACCTTATTCTGATGATGAGTAAATATTGACCAGGCGATGTTTTGTTTATTCAGTTGCCATGACAACTAGGTTTGCGCATACACGCCTTCCAAAGACTGAGAACAGAGCACGAAATTGCGATGCTACTGCCCAGATTATGCAAAACTGAATGGAATCAGACAATTTCGCGCTCTGTTCTCAGAAGTCCTTGGAAGGCGCGTACCTAGTTGTCATGGCAACTGAATAAACAAAACCTCGCCTGGTCAATATTTACTCGTCAAGTGCAAGTCAGACAGAAACTAAAAGAAGGAAAGACATTATATTTATTTTTATTAAAATTTAACGAAAGTACATTTAAATTTTGTGTGATCTACCAGCATTGTCTTTGTGATCGACTGGTAGATTGCGATCGATGTATTGGGCACCCCTGTCTTAGAACAATTTGTCTGCCGATAATAACACTGTTAGTGTTACGAAGGCAGACGAAGGAAGATGAGGGGTGAGGATCTAAATGCGGTTTTATTGAAATAATAGGACAAACAAGACTGGAACAAATGAAACATCCACGATGGGAAAACAAAACAAACACATGAAAAAAACATCCAAGTAGTACACAGGCTGGAGAAAACAACCCCGGAGGGCAAAGATAACATTCAAACATCTACATTCAACAACCAACAATGACTGGAGAACAAACAGGGTTTAAATATACAAGCACAATGATGACTAAACGACATGCAGGTGAGACCAATGAAGTGCATGGGCAGTGATGAGGGCAGGGAATTATGGGAAGTGTAGTTTACAACAGTTGACAAGTGAAACACAGGGCAGACAACAGGGGATCGTGACATAACCCCCCTCAAAGGAGCGGCTTCCAGATGCCCACAAAAACGAAATAGTCCAAGGAGGGCACAAGGGGAAAACAGACAGTCCAAAGGGGCACAAGGGGCAAACAGACAGTCCAAGGGGGGCACAAGGGGCAAACAGACAGTCCAAGGGGGGCACAAAGGGCAAGCAGGCAGTCCAAGGGGGCCAAAAGACGGGGACTGGGTCAGGAGGCCTGGGAGGTAGCCACAGGACAGGGACTGGGTCAGGAGGCCTGGGAGGTGGCCACAGGACAGGGACTGAGTCAGGAGGCCTGAGTGTCGTCCACAGGGCAAGGACAGGTTCAGGAGGCCTGGGAGCCGGCCACAGGGTAGGGTCTGGGTCTGGAGGCCTGGGAGTCGGCCACAGGACAGGTTCAGGAGGTCTGGGAGTCGTGGAAGGCAGAGCCGTGGAAGGCTCTGGAGGCGGAGCCGTGGGAGGCTCAGCAGGTGGAGCCGTGGAAGGCGGAGTCGTGGAAGGCTCGGGAGGCGGCGCCGTAGAAGGCTCTGGAGACGGAGCCCTGGAAGGCTCTGGAGGCGGAGCCGTGGAAGGCTCATGGGCAGTGATGAGGGCAGGGAATTATGGGAAGTGTAGTTTACAACAGTTGACAAGTGAAACACGGGGCAGACAACAGGGGATCGTGACAGTTAGGACCCAGTTTTTTACGTGTTTATCCCCTATATAGTCTGGGGCAAAATTACATTTAAGTGCCCAATATGTCCCACATAAAACTCTTAACCTTCAACCAAAATTCTTGAATCTTAACACACCACCAAAAAACATGGGTTGTGTCTCCGTCTTCTGATTGGCATTGCCAGCAGGTGGGTATGTCTTTCAGATCATGCATAAGACGCACCCTTACATCTCTAGATGCAAACTTGATGTTTTTTTAGAATCCTAGCCCACACCCCCTCCTCCAATACCAAGTTTCTCCAATAATCTCTTGACAGAAGTTAAAGCTCCATCCCCAGACACTGAATTAACAGGGAGTAATACACTGATGACTCATGACCTTTTCCAAAAGCAGTAATCCCCACTCCCAGAGTATCTGCTGCTTTAGGGGGGTGTATGCTACTGCCAAAAATAGTACAGAGCAGGTGGCGTAGCTGTAAATACCTAAAGAACATAGATCTGGGAATCCCAAACCGCTGTACCATATTGTCTCAACATTCTACTCTCATGTAGGTCACTGAGCATATTAACCTCCCTCACAATCCACAATGACAGAAAGGGGACTTATTAATACATAGTTTTGAGTTCAGCCTTATGCTCGAAGCTTAATTTGAATAAATGTCTGAATTAAACACACTTTTGTCCATACCGAATGCAAATGTGAGATAATGGGGAGTAACTTAACTTCTCCATTTAGTTTGATAGAAAGGCTTTCCAATGGCGGAATAGGGGCAAGAACTTCACGTTCAATACGAAGCCAGGGAGGGGCTCTCTCAGGTGGAAGCGACCAATGAGCCAAATGTCTGAGCCCGAATGCATAATAATAAAACAAAATCTTGTGTAGGCCTAGCCCACCTTTGTCAATCAACCTATGCAACTTAATGAAATGCAATCTGGGACACTTACCATTCCAAATTTAGGACTTCACTATGCTATCAAATTGCTTGAAATAAGAGAGGGGGACATCTACAGGGAGAGATTGTATCAGGTAGTTCAATTTTGGAATACAATTCATTTTAATAACATTAACCTTCCCAATCATATATAAATGTCCACCTGCTCACATCGCTCAAAAATCTCTTTATTAAAGGGTCAAAATTAACAAACAAAAAAATCGCACAAATTTGCTGGGAATAAAATATCCAAATACTTAATGCCCTGTTTGGGCCACTGGAAGGTGCCCGGCTGAAAAGTAATTACTGGGCAGTACGCTGTCAGAGCCAAAGCTTCGGATTTAGGCCAATTAACTCTATCCTGAGGCACACTGCATAATCCATCTCCCAAGAACCACCCCAAGTGCCCCCCAAACCACGCCCACAGAGGACACAGAGGACCAGTTGGTCTTCACATAAAACTGATTTCAGCCCTTAACACTTGCTGGAATTTAGGATTTTACAAAAGGGATACACCAAAATGCCAACCAAATGACATCCCACCCTTCATATGTGGCAACACCTCCAAACACACTAGGACGTGATCTGAGAATAAATGTTTCCAATTGAGCAATCAACAACAGATGAAATGAGGGACTTATAATAATAAAAAATCAATTCTAGAATAAATCTTATGGACTGATTAAATAAATGTATAGTCCATACCAGATAGGTTCAAAGTCTACAAATATCTGTAAGACCAAGATTTTACACATCCTGTGAAGCATCAGTGTTGTCCTAGGGGGCTTGCACATTTTTGCTACATTATGATCAAGGATTGAGTCCATCAAAAGATTAAAGTCTCCTCCCAATATTATATCATGAGGGGTGCCAGCGGCTCAGGCAGAATCTTCAAACAGTCAAGTGAATGTTCAGTGAGTCGGTCCGCTGCAACCTGAGTACAACAACACGATTCACTCACTCCATTGACTTTATGAAGGATATCGCTTGCTGTGGGCATGTAAATGTTTTACTATTCTCAATTTGGCCGGGAATATCAATGCAAAAGCGACCTTCTGTTGATGTAAAAGTTTCTTGCATTTATCCCGGTTCTTCTTGTAGAATTTGCAAAGTCTGGAAACAAGAAAATGCTGTGGTTCTTTCAAGAAAGCCTTTTTTTACTCCTCGCCTTATGCAAAAAAAGATGTTATCGGATGATCTCAGAAATTTGGCCAGAATTGTCTCCCACAGCGGATCGTGGAGCCAGAACCCTGTGAGCTTGCTCGATTTACAGTTTATGGCATGTTATGTCAAGCAGATTCAGTAAGAACCCATCCAGGAATTTCACCATATCCTGTCCCTCCACTGCCTCCAGGACTCCCACTTAAAGGGGTCATTTAAAGGGGTCATAAAGTGCTATTTTTTATCATTTTAATATCTTCCCAGAGGTCCAATGCTAATGTTATAAACGTTTTTTTGCACAGTCACAATGTTACTATTGACCACGTACCTTGACCCATATATTACTATATATGGGTCAAGGTACGTGGTGCTGAGAGATGGACCCAAATGCAGGAAGGCAGAATAGGGCTTTTATTTAAATAAACAAATAAAATACAAAATATAAATCAAAACTCTCACCACAGAAAAGAATAATCAACCAAAAACAAAACAGAATCTAGACCAACTGAAACTGACCAGAACAAGCTAACAGAGTTGCAACACAGTAAAACAATCTAATTAAGACAGAACAACAAAGGAAACCACACATTTTTTTTATATAGGAGCTGGTAATTGAGGGAGGTGCTGCTGGTGACGAGCTGGGTGTAGAAACAATTAGTCATCCTGGCAACAGAGCTGATGTTCTCCACATGGCACCTGCAAAACACAAGAGGGAGAGAGAGGGGAAACACAGAAACACACACCAACACAGAACAGACAGAATATGATCATTTTCCACCCTGCTTTTCGGCCTCTGTCTGAAACACTCGGTTTTGGCCTAAGCACCTCCTTAAATGCCCATTGTTATGATTGGCTAACATTGTGCAGCCCCTACAGCAAGCTCAATTGGAATAGAAACCTCATATTATAAAACAAAATTGCAGGGTTTACACATAACAAATATCCAACACATTGCATCTGAATATATTAAACTGTTCATCTCAAGCATAACAGCTAACACATAGCACCATAAACTATCAAACAGTCATGGCATTTGAAATATTCATGAATGATAAGGTTTACTTATGTTTTTGAAGTATTTTTAACTGCCCCATTTTGCAAAGCTTGAATCGCATTATGACTGGTTTACAGGCTGACATGTGCTGGGAAAAAAAAGAGTCCAAAGAAGGGTGAAATTACGCACACACATACTGACTTATAAATATAAAATTTATAATAATTACTCGCATTAAAATTAAGACACTAGTCATATCAGTAACCTTAGTAACGTTGCACTAGTCATATCAATAACATCCATCCATCCATCCATCGTCAACCGCTTATCCTGTGTACAGGGTCGCGGGGGGCTGGAGCCTATCCCAGCTAACATTGGGCGAAAGGCGGGGGACACCCTGGACAGGTCGCCAGTCCATCGCAGGGCCATATCAATAACATTTGTTTCAAAATTACAATTCATGGCTTTAGGACTTTTTTAATGAGGAGAACATTGCTGTTTTATTTTAATTTGATTGTAATATTGAGCATGGTATATTATAAACGTATATCTGATTTAAGGATTGTTTTTATTCATAAATGTACGTGCTCATCACATAAATCAAAATGTACTTAAAAATAGAAATTAGGAGTAATACAAACAATGATGCCAAAAAGAATGTGAATTTTTACAAGCCTTGAATCTTCCTTTCTGAATCTTTATAGTGTAATTTTGTTTTACAACACAATTGACACACTTTCATACCTCAACATGAATTTTGAAGCTTCTGTTTGTTTTGTTTTTAAAGTGCGTAATTAATTTCGGCTTCAAAATTCACGTTTGAGGTATGCCTGTGGTTAATTGATGTTGTAGAACAACATATTCACGTATCGTCAAATAATGTTTAACAAAGACCTAATTTTACTCATAAATTCAAAAACCCCATAATAAAAACCCATAGAAAATCCAGAGGGAACCGATGGCGAATTAGACTTCCGGGTTCGCCTACAAATTGACGTCATGGCTGTACGGATAAAAAAAGGGCTGTCGCTGTTGTGTATTGTTCAAACATCCGCTATTTCCATTTTGATTTACTTGCACGGGCAAAAACATATGTGTTTTACGTCTCTGAACTGAACATTATTTCATATACGCGCACATTTACGCAGCGTATGCTTCAGATGAAACTGCTTAAACACCAGGAAAAGAAACAAAGAGCTTAAAGGAACATCAGAGTACGCGTTTATTGTTTATGTACTGCACCGAAGACGTGTCAACAACTCATGTGATTCAATAATAAGTCTACATGTGTGACACGTATTACATCTAAATTTCAGCCTGATGTCACTCAAACCCTGTGAAAGCACGTGAAAGTGTGCCTGTTTATTCCGTCGGAGCGAACATGAACACTTGGTTGAGTATTGCTTTATTTTCATACTTTCATGCATACAATAATAGATATGATACTGTTGCCATGGACAGGTGTTAGAATGTATGGTAGCCAGTTTATCTCTTGTATGTACATTCAGATATCTTGCATGCATCAGTATGAAGTGTAAACAATCTCGTTTTTCTCTGTTCTGATGTTTATTTCTATAATCTGTTCTTCACGTGGCCTATATATCTATATCTATATATATATCACCTTGACTTCAGTTGGTTAAAATAATGTATTAAATATATTTTTGGTCTATACATGTATGCTGGAGTATAATCTATCCTCACACTTTTGTATTCTAATATTATGTTTCATAACATTTACACAACCGTTCAGGTACACCAACCTTTGACACATTCTTCATTATTACTATTTGCCACACTGTAGAATAAAAGAATGACTTCAAAACTATGAAATAACAAAAATATCAGTTTGCAAATGTTAAAAACTTAAAACGATTGTATATTTGATGACGGCTTTGCACGCTGATGACTGCTTTTGACTGGCACCTCAGAATTGATTATCTGACATGAATTTTTATTTTCTTCTATTAAACACAAAACGTATTCTTTTATTTACAGATGTGCTTCAATCTGAACTAACTGAACTTTTTACCATGTGGGCCTGCACTGTACTGTAGTATGGAGTAAACTCCAAAGTCGTTCACTGGTTTATTACCCCTGGAGTTTGCCCCGCTGCATGGTTGGTGGTGCCACCCCCTTCCTGCACCATGACTGGCAACGGTCGCTCCGGGAAATCCAATCCGTTCTGGCCTTTCCCCAGCTTCTGGACACGGCAGGAGAGGGTGACGTTTTCTCGAAGCGAGAGTATGCCCGGTGAGCCCGTGCTGAAGATCACCATCACAGAGACGACAGTGATCGAAGATTACTCGGGTGTGTGGAGCTCCCGGGCTCTGGTCTACCTGGTGCTGTGGTACTTCTTCAGTTTCTGTACACTCTTCCTGAACAAATACATCCTCTCTCTGCTGGAGGGGGAGCCGAGCATGCTGGGTACGTTTCTGAGAAGTGTCACACTCATTTAATCAGATCATTGTTAACGGTGTTGATCAAACAAATCCAGGGCAATACAGTAATGGAAATGACATGGCAAACATATTTATGTATTTGGCCTCCACTTTATCGATGTATTATGGTGAATCTGACAAATCATGGCAAGAATATGTCTGGGTTATATTTCGCCCATAAAATCAAAAGTAGGAAAGACAACTTGATATTAAGAATTTCCATGACTTTTCCATTTGTTTGTGATTGGACTGGATAAAATATGGTTCTCATCGTTGAGCTGAGAACAACTAGAAAACGTGGAGTCTTTATAGAAATGTCAGACTTTTTAAGTTTATATTTGTCTAGGAAATCACAAAAATGTCAAATTCCCTGATATTTCCATGTTTTCTGTGACTTTGGGAGCCTTGCATTGTTTTCAGTGTTGAGGAATATACACTGCCTGGCAAAAAAAAATTGCTGTTTGGATTTAAATAAGCAGATACTTCTTTGAAGCCAGAAGTTTGCATACACTTAGGTTGAAGTCATTCAAACTTTTTTTAACCACACCACAGATTTCATATTAGCAAACTGTATAGTTTTGGCAAGTCGTTTAGTGATCTACTTTTTTTCAACAATTGTTTACAGACCGATTGTTTCACTTTAATTGACTATCACAATTCCAGTGGGTCAGAAGTTACTTACCTACACTAACTGTGCCTTTAAGCAAAATGGAAAAGTTCCAGAAAATTATGTCAAGCCTTTAGACCAGGGGTTTTCAAATTGGGTGAAAGTGAGCCTCCCCCTAGAGAACTTGAAAACGGTCAAATAACTAAACTGGAAACATGTTCATTAACAGCCACAGGCTACTAATGTTATCTCAATTGAATAAGAGCTATTTTGGAGATTTTAGGCTACTAAAGCCAATTCAACTTTAAAAACATCAACATCAACATCAAACAACATCAGCTAGATGGACAGCGCTTTGTCACAGTATCAAATGCATAACAATCACTTCCATATAGGCAAAAGAAAAATGAAAAGAAAATGATCTGATTGCTGATTTTGCCTCATCATTTCCATCACCCCAACATCAGTTGGAACAACGAGTCTGACTTTTTGATGCACACAGGTGATCGGTGAAGGGGATGAGGACTTTCATAGCCTTTCGAGAGAGATGGGGAAACTCAGTCCTATACATAAAGCAAAGCGATATGATGCTTCAGTCGCCTTAATATTAAAAGAGTTAAAAGTCTGAAGATTACTCTTTTGTGTTTGCAATTCTTTCAGCTTTCTGTCAAAAAATTCCAGTGTGTTGGCCACCAGACTAGAGCTTGTCCTCAGTGTGATGCCGGAGCTTACAGGGTCTCATATTATAATTTGTTAGCACCTCTTCGCAAATAACACACTCTGGTGTGCGTTGCATCATCGGGACCGGTCCACGAAAATCCCAAATTAAATATACGTGAACGTACTTCCTCCATTTTTTTTTTTGCTTGGCCCAGAATCTGCCTCATCTCCTGTAGACATTTGTATTGTAGACACTACGAAGCGATCCATTTTGCAACACGCATATGCATAACATGCACTTTAGCATGCAAGCTAGCAGGACAGATGTGTACAGACGTGAACCTTTATGTTTCCCCCTGCGCCTACCCTGAATGAAAATAGGCTTCCTTGTCTTATTGGAAAATGTTCTTTTAATATACCATTCCTATAGATAATAGAATTATATATAATATATTATATATAATATATTGTATATAATATATTTGGGGGGGTGGCAGTTTGCGTAAAATGTGAGCTGGACACTTTTTTTTTTTTTCTTTTTGGAATTTGCCTGGTTGGCATCTGTAAAAAGTTTTGCCCTTTTTTTAGAACCACATTGTGCCTTTTAAAATTCACACGTTTGTTTGCAAATATTCTGTGGACATTAACTTGTTCAATCCTCGCACACAGGTGCCATTCAGATGCTGACCACTACTGTCATCGGCTCTGTTAAAATGTTTGTGCCTTGCCCGCTGTTCCAGCACAAATCCCGCACTGAATATCCCCCCAACTTCCTCATGATCATGCTGTTCGTGGGACTGATGAGGTGTGTATGCACTGATGCATTATTTGTTATCCATGTATAATATAATATAACTGTATTAAAGGATATTTTGGGTTCAATACAAGGATATTTAAGCAGCAGAATTTGTGACAATATTGATTACCACAAAAATCTATTTCAGCTCTTCAGTTCTTTACAAAAATCACAAAAGTGTGTTCCTATGAGACATTTACAATGGAAGTCAATGGGGTCAATAATCTGTAAACATTCAAATACTCACTGTTTCAAAAGTATAGACACAAGACTTAAACAATGTGTGTGAATTATGTGGATTTGACCCAGGTGGGCATTTAGTCTCTAAATTAAATGGTGTAATATTCCATGTTTTAATCATTGAAGAGTAATAAGATATGAGATTGCATCTCACTTTTCATTTGTAATCAACAATGATTCTCTAATGAGATGGTGGTGTGAATGCACATTTATTTCTATTATTTTATATTAATAAAAAAAATTATATTATTATTGAGCATACGTTCTACCAGAATTTGTTTTATATTTTTTTTTCTCCCAATTTGGAATGCCCATTTCCCACTACTTAGTAAGTCCTCGGGGTAGCGCGGTTACTCACCTCAATCCGGGTGGTGGAGGACATGCCGCAGTTGCCTCCGCTTCTGAGACCATCAATCCGTGCATCTTATCACGTGACTCGTTGTGTATGTCACCGTGGAGACTCGCAGCATGTGGAG
The DNA here is from genome assembly GCF_025860055.1 of Xyrauchen texanus. Classification (NCBI taxonomy): domain Eukaryota; kingdom Metazoa; phylum Chordata; class Actinopteri; order Cypriniformes; family Catostomidae; genus Xyrauchen; species Xyrauchen texanus. The sequence continues at coordinate 1,176,413 of NC_068302.1, read as the reverse complement.
GCTCATGCTACTCTCCACGATCCACACACAACTCACCACACGCCCCATTGAGAGCGAGAACCAGTAATCACCACCAACTCTACCCTTCCTAGCAATCAGGCCAATTTGGTTGCTTAGGAGACCTGGCTGGAGTCACTCAGCACGCCCTGGATTTAAACTCGTGACTCCAGGTGTGATAGTCAGCTTCAATAAAGAAAATGAAAAAAACAATGATAAATTTCGTCCTGGCTCGTTTAGCGTTCTCACTGGCATTTTTAACACTGAACCTAACCTAGTACAAAACCAAAGACATCAGGGAAAAGTCACGACCTGATTGGACAGCTTTTATGACATATATTTTTTGAAGGAACTTGCCAGACATCCAAAAGAATTCTGGCAAAGTTCGCTCGTTGGATGTATATATGGTGGTGTTTTTACCAGCTGAGAACAAACGAAGAGCTATACAATGGGTAAAAGAGTCAAAACAGCGCCAGGATTTCCTCCGTTGCACACACGAACGAAGATATGCTGCAAGGACGGCTGACGGGCGGTTCCGACGCCAGTACCGCACTATAATGGGCAACATAGCTCCTATAATGAGAAGAACCATATATGCTTGAGGTCAGTATTAGGCAAATTACTTCCTGTTTTTGGTCCATTTAGACATCTTTGGTCCATGTTGCATTCATATATCAATCGAACCGTACCAGAGTTCGTTTGGGAGCAGACCGAGACCCACTTTTTAGGCATTTTCTGTTTGCTTGTTTAGTGCGCACCAAAGTTATTCACACTTGTTCAAATGAACCGCACTAACAGCGCAGTCGCACCAGAGTTCGTTTTAATCTAACTGAACCTGCCAAGTTTGAACACACCCCAAAACAACTTTTGTATTTGTTTACTATTCTAAACTAGAGCCAAAACTTGATTGACTGGTAAGCTTTATTTGACTGTTTGTTGTGTTTAATGTCAGGTTTACGACTGTGGTGTTGGGTTTAGTCAGCCTGAAGAATATAGCAGTGTCTTTCGCTGAGACGGTGAAGAGTTCTGCGCCCATCTTCACTGTAATCATGTCACGACTCATACTGGGAGAATATACAGGTGCACATTCACAATGTTTATTCTTTGTAGTGGTGTTTGCAAAGGGTTAAAAAATAGGGTGATAACATTAAATTGAACATAAATGTATACTTAATTAACACTAATAATCTAGAAAACACCCTATTTTATATAACTGAATTTATATGTAGTGATAAACAGCAGCAATACAGTAAATATATTGAACAAAAAAGAAGACACAGTCCCTTTAAGGCTGTGCGGGGTTGGGGGGATCTGGGTATCTCAGTGAGTATTGACGCTGACTATCACCCCTGGAGTCATGAGGTTGAATCCAGGGTGTGCTGAGTGACCCCAGTCAGGTCTCCTAAGCAACCAAATTGGCCCGGTTGCTAGGGAGGGTAGAGTCACATGGGGTAACCTCCTCGTGGTCGCTATAATGTGATTCTCTCTCTCGGTGGGGCGTGTGGTGAGTTGTGCGTGGATGCTGCGGAGAATAGCGTGAAAGGCTCCACATGCGCTACGTCTCCATGGCAACGCACTCAGGTCACGTGATAAGATGCGCGGATTGACGGTCTCAGATGCAGAGGCAACTGAGATTCATCCTATGCCACCCGGATTGACGAGAGTCATTACGACACCACAACGACTTCAAGCGCATTGGGCATTTCAAATTCCAAAAGGGGAGGAAAACTGTGTTCACAATACAGTGTGACAAGTGAAGCAGTTTGCGACGCTACAGCGCTACTCGCTGGAAATTGAAGCTTGTTACTAAAAATACAACACTATTGTGAAAATATCTAAATATCGAATCACTTCTGTCAGATTACTACTCCACAATACTGTAGCCAAAGGCATGAATGAAACCTCAAATCATACTCTTTGTTGAGGATAGGTGTGCTATTACTTTTCTAAGCACTCAGACTTAATAAAAGGAGCAAAAAATTGAAGGAGAGACCGGAGTCTAAATGTACTATTTTGCCTTTCAGAGCAGTATAAGTCCTTTTCTATTAATGGTGTATGTTGTGTTGCAGGTTTCTGGGTGAATATGTCTCTGCTTCCTGTAATGGCTGGTCTAGCTCTCTGTACAGCCACTGAAATCAGTTTCAACATGCTGGGCTTCTCTGCAGCCCTCTCCACCAACATCATGGACTGGTACTGCTTTTACACCTCAATAATATACAACCTTCCTAGAGCTTTTCTTACAATGATTACTTTAAAAGACACAATAACCTTTTGTTTTAGCTTGCAGAACGTGTTTTCTAAGAAACTGTTGAGTGGGGACAAATATAAATTCAGGTGAGTGCTGTACATTTGATCTAGTATGTTTCCGTACATACACAACTTTTCCAATCAATCGTGTGACTGGATTACAGTTGCCTTTTTCTCATAGTGAGAGCAGAAGACAAAGAAAAAGCACTTGTGAGCTCTAGTGATATCAATGTCACATTGAACATACCAAGAGTTACAATATTGTCCTGAACCGTGACATGACCGCACTCTCTATAGTGCTTAAAGGGATAGTTCAGTCTACCGAACATCTCTATTTGTGTTCCAAAGTAACACAAAAGTGTTAGTAAGTAAATGATTTTTATTTTTGGGTGAACCATCCCTTTAACTTGTATTGAACCTGAGAGACTCTTTTAGAAGTATTACAAGTTGGTGTATGTTAACTTCAAATAATCTGTCATGTATAAATGGGATATCACAGTCCTGCGTGTGTTTTAGTCCTCCAGAGCTTCAGTTCTTCACCAGTGCTGCTGCAGTCATCATGCTCATTCCCACCTGGGTCTTCCTCATGGTCAGTCACTGCATCATATTTTACATTTACAAATCAATCCACATGAGCACAACGTCTGAGATTTCATATGTACACAGTGCCGTATATTCACTGTATTATGATAAGCATGGCCTCAATGCCTGATTTGATTTTCTTAAAGTTACTACATAACCTTTCATTACACTCTTCATCTTTAAAGGAAGATGTATATCTATATATATATCGACTCTTTGCTCTGTTAAATTTTATTACTTGAAATGGAAAATGTCCCGCACACTATTCTGGCTTGCAAAGAGTATCGAAATGTATTAAGCAACGTTTCACTCACTTGACCTTCATCAGGCATTTGCTTAATATATTTTGAGACTCTTTGCAAGCCAGAATAGTGTGCGGGACATTTTCCATTACGTTGACTTTGCTAAAGCTTTTCAGGTGTACAAGGTTAGTTGTTCAAATGTATTGACTTAAAATGAAGTTAATATACAACAATTCTCAAATATTTTTTCACAGCTCTGTGTCATTGTGTGCAATAAAAATACATTTGTAAGTTCAATTAATCCATTTGCATTGAACCAGATGTACATCTGCAAGCATGCAAGTTGCATGAGTAAAAACTGTAAATGCACTGATGTTGTTTGTTGCTCCTTTGAGTTATGTGTCATATTTATTTGTTGTTTATTTGAATATGGACAGATACAAAAATAAAACACAGATTATTACATAAAGAACAATCCGATGCCTGTATCACAGTGTTTATAGCCGTGGCTAATTCGCAACACCTGTCCCTAGAAAGGCTTTTAACAGTTAAGATAATAAAGGAATACAAATTTACAGTGAATACAATAAAATGTCCAGAAACCAGTTAGCACCAATAAAAGTTTAGTAAATAAACACATTCACTCGAACTCCCACAGATGCACACCTCACATACACACAGCTATACATTTCATATGGCATGATCACGCTGCTGCTGCTGCTGTATGAACCAGGCTTTTGTTAGTTTTTTGAAGGTGGACAGTTTAGTTAAAGTCTTTATATTTGTAGGAAGCCAGTTCCATAGATTGGCTCCTTTCACAGAAAAACATTTTGGGCAAAAGATGTTCTACAAAATGGAACTTTACAGTCTCCACATTTAGCAGCTCTTGTTGATCTGGAGGATTCCAGCCTGTTCACAAATGTACAAAGTGGCTCAGGTGCAAGTCCAGTCAAACATTTAAAAAACAACTTTATGTGTCTAAGATTAACAAAATGTAAGATTTTATGTTTACTTAAAATATAACAGTGATGGAATCGAATGGACTTTTTATCTAAAATGTTTAGAGCATGGTTATAAAGTCTCTCAATGGGCTTTAGGGTAGTTTGGCTGGTCTGAGACCAAACAGTGGTGCAGTACGACAGGTGGGACAGGATCATAGTGTTCAGAAAGACATGAGCACATTCAAATGTTAGACTGCTCCCGATCATTCTGAAACAGTTCATACTGGCCTTCATTTTTCTTGAAATGTTTTTAATATGACTTTTCAAATTTAGCTGTGAATCTAAAATCACTCCTAAATATTTTTCTTGTTCTACCTGATCGATGAGTTCACCATTCATTTTAATGTTAAGGGCATTTATTGTCCGAGTTCTTGTTATAGAAAAACACATAGATTTAGTTTTCCTCAGATTAAGTGTTAAACAGGATTTGTTTAGCCAATTAAACACTTTCTCAAGACTTTTGGTCAGTGTACTGCCGATAACAGCAGGGCTTTTGCCGGACACATAAACTTCAGTGTCATCGGCATGCATCTGAAGACCAACTTCAGGACTCACTTCAGGCAGCTCGTTCACATACAGGCTGAAGAGAATAGGCCCTAGTATTGTTCCCTGAGGGATTCCGGTCTTAATTTTACATGGGGCAGATTTTACATGATCAATAACTACACATTGTTCTTGGCCCTGTAAGTATGACTGGAACCATGATAATGCCTGGTGTGACGTGTTATAGAATGACAGTTTTGAGATCAGATGGCTATGGTTTACTGTATCAAATGCCCTCTTTAAGTCCAGGAATAGTGCACCCACGATGTTTCCTTTATCAAGCGCTGCACAACTTTGTCCAATAATGCGCAGATGGCTGATTCAGTGGAATGGTTCTGTCTGAAACCATACTGTTGAGGGTGTATATACTGATGTGTTTCTAAATATTGAGTTCTGTGAATGGTTCTGTTCTGAAACTATTTTTTCTAGTATTTTTGACATTACCGGAACTAGACTTATTGGTCGATAGTTACTAAAGTCTGTGGTATTCCCGGACTTAAAGATTGGTTTAACCAGTGCTTTTTTCCCAAGCATCTGGAAATATTCCAGTCTTAATAGAGACATTTATAATGTGGGTCAAAGGTTGAATGATAATTTGAGCATGTTTTTTGAGGAAAGTTGCGTCAATGTTGTAGTTGTCTTGGGATAAATTGGTATTCAGGTCTGAAATAGCTTTCAATACCACTGCCTGATCCACTTCTCTAATTTTAAAGGAATTCTCATTTGCTGATGACAATATGTTTAAGTTTCTACTATTGGGCTTGCCATCTAAAAAATTAGAAGCAAGATCTTGTACGGATTTAATGAAAAATGTATTAAAAACATTAGCAACTTGGACAGGATCTGATATGTTTTTTCCTTCACATTTTAGTTCATATGAGTTATTTGTATTTGCATTAGGTTTAATTAGACTGTTTATTTGTTTCCTCATTGCTTTACAGTTTCCTTTAGCTTCCGTTAGAATTTTCATATAATAGTTTGCTTTTGAGTTGCGCAATTCTTTTACTACTTGATTTAAATAACATCAGATCTGAGTCATATCTGGTTTTAAGATAGGTTTTTAGAGCAAAATCTCTTTTTTGAATTAACTGTCGTACTGCATCACTTACCCATGGAAGCTGTACTTTTCTTTGTGGCCTTTTACAATGTTTTAGGAACTTAAATTGTTACTCATTGTGGAAGTAAATATTTCGCAACACTCGTTCACTTGACTATGTTGTGAGACATCATCCCAATTAGTGTTTGCTAACTTATTCTCAAATTTAATAAGATCCTTGCAGGGAATTATTAACTTGGTTGCCTTTTTGTCATTTTTATATTCATTTAGACGCTTTTGAGAGTTTTCTGGAAATTAATATCATGTTATGATCTGATAAGCCAGACACCAGATTGTATGTTTTTAAGACTCTTTCCGGCTTATTTGAGAAAGCTAAATCTATTGCTGTCTTTGTTTTTGTCAGGCGAGTGGGGTCCATTTACAAATTGATGAAAATCCTGTTTTGATGTTAGTTCTCTCAGTTGTTTCCTACTGGATTTATTTAACCAATTAACATTGGTATCTCCGTAAATAAGCACCTCACTGTTCAGTTTAAAAGATTTGAGAAATTTTTTTCTAAATTTTGATAAGTTTGTAGGCAACTAGATGGTGGATTATACACCACAAGGATGTTAAACATCATGCGTGAGGATAGAACCACATTTACACACAGACTTTCAATTGATAAAGATTCATCTAATTGGACTTCCTTGGTCTTAAAGGAGTCTTTAATGTAAACCAGAACTCCTCCTCCTCTACCAGTAACCCTATCCTTTCTATAGCACTTATATCCAGGCACATCTATCATTGAGGTGGGGATTTTATCATGCATCCATGTTTCACCTATGCACAAATAATCAAGATTGGAACCAATTAGCAGAATTCTAATTTCATCACATTTTGGATACAGGCTTCTAATATTTAAATGCCCTCTCAAAATACCCTTAGGCTTTACTGTTGGATCCCAGATTATTTTCGCATGATTTACTGTCTGGAAAAATAAATATTGTCTCTGCTTTATTATTGCTTGTGACTGCAAAGTTTTTATGTTGTCAATAGTGTCCCTGATTGTTCGCTTATACTTGACTTTATAAGTTGTATTGACTTTACTCGTAGTATAGTCAGTCTTACAGTTAGGAGCGCCTCTGGATCCTTGCGCACACGGTGATTTTAAATCCGTCTCGAAAATATGAGTGCATCTTTTTACATACTGTAAATATTAGGGCTGTAAATAGATACAAATTGGTAATGAAATTAATCACATGATATGCCGATTAATCAATCAAATGAAGTAAGGGATAATACATGGCTAGGTGTGCGTTAAACGATTTTAAATCACCCGACACAAAGTGGATTAACACTTCAACACTTGCACACAGTCACATGCCAGCATTGATTAGATACACCTGTCATTGATTTTTGCAGTGCAAATTTAGACTGGAGGAATAATGGTTACAATTATATCTACAGATCTTTAGATCTAGAGTTCTGCCTATACTAAATCAGACACAGATATATATAGTGCGATAAGAGAAAATCTGTTTGAATTAATTCAGTAAAAAGCTGTTTGAATAATTATAATTTATTTAGTTTTTTTAAGTCCACCCATACTGTACAAACTCATTCCAGAAATAAGCCATAATGTAGAAGGGTTGGTACCCCTAAGAATATATTTAATTCATATTCTTTTTCATTGTCTCACTGAGGAAAAACAGGCATTGCTAACTTGACCTTTATTAAAGTGTTACTTATTGTACATGATGAGCGGAAAACCATCCAAACCACACTAAACCTGCAGACTTCCATCCATTAAGGCTGCACTATTAATTGAATGAAGAATGAAATCACAACATGGCCTTGTGTGATTACTAAACCACAAAAGGCTGCATTATATAAAACCGTGTTCATTCAGCGCTTCAGTCAGCAATGCATGATCAAACGGTGGCCAATAGTACATGATGTTTATCACTAGGGGTGGGGTGGGAAATCAATTCAGCGGTCCATCGCGAACAGCAGAATATAATGATGAGGCAGCAGTTCGGGTGACGTGAATGATGTTTTAATTTTTTATATTTTTTTTCCCAAAGCATTCTCCCATCTTGCGTGCTCCATTTCATTGTGTTGTTCTTATTGCCAGTCACTCGCTTGGCAGTTCGCACACCTGATGATAAGGGTTTGAAATCCATCGTAGTGTTTGCAACGGGGTCGTGCAATCTTCTACTCTCTGAGCAAACAGTTGGAACAGTGCATACAAGATGCTTGATAAACTTCTGAAGCAACAACTGCGCCATTGAAAGCACTTTACTGTCACCTGTGCATGTGAGGAGAGAAGCTGACAGCTGCACTCTCATAGAGGCAAATATTTCTCTTATCCTGGACCAGCAACTTTTAAAAAATTATTCAATACTATTAAAAGGTGTTTTCATAAGGTTATAAAGAAAGAATCTGAAACATTGTGATACTCTAATATACTGAACTATAGAACCGTTTATTTAATCTTCAGCTCATACTGAATGTAAAAGGCCAGTTTTTTTTAATGTGACTCATTCTGATTTTAAAACCGCTGTTAAATAAAAAGCTGACAGGGGGAAAAAAACAGAATAAATTCATTTTGAAGAAAATGAAAACAGAAATTGGAGGACAAGATGCATTGTGATGCATCAAGAATCGTTTTATAATCGAATCGTTACCCTTTGAATTGTATTTGAATCGTGAGGCCAGTGAAGATTCACACCTCTATGACACATTTTAAAGGTCCGGTTTCCTTCTCTCCCCTCAGTGCAAAATAGCTGAATGTCAAACCATATTTTCCTTATAAGTATCATGGGTGTGTAAGAGGAAAGTGCAGGTGCATTCCTAATTACTTTGTTCCCCATAATACGGGGCTTATGCACACTGGTGTCTCTTCCGTGTTTCCTGTAGTGCTTCACAGTTGATTTAAAGATGGCACTGCATGACATGATGATGTTGTTTTGTGATGTGATGGTTAATTCCAGATCTGAGACTATATTCTTGTTCAGAGATAGTTTGAACCAAGGCATAAATCGCAATGTCTCATTACGGGGGACAGCAGAGTAAACGCATTAATGTAGAACTGCGATTAAAACTGACTGGAACTACCTGTGCATTAACCGGTTTTAACCCATGCGTTCCAGCCAATCAGAATTGAGTTTTCAAATAAGCCATGGTATAACCGCAATTAATAGCATATATCAGTATTTACTGCGAGAGGCCCCCAAATAAAATGCACTGCATTATAGCGGCAGAGTAAAGCATTGATAATTGTCGCTGTGGTTTGTTTTTTTTGGAGTTTAAGGACTCTGCATGCCTGGTCGAAATGCAACCTTTAAAACTCATCTGCAAGAAATGATCTCCTATTGCAGAGACTGCAAGCACAAAGACCGTTACTCTTGCCATATGAAATGTTACAAAAACTGTACAAATGTAGTAGCCTCAACATAATTCAAATGAGGACAAATGTAATTAAGTGGAAAAGTTTTCCTCAATTTTCATGAAATAGTTTTCATTTTTTTAAGTGTGTAAACGACAATTTTCATGTTTGGTTAATTGAGGCAGCTGTAATTGTAATCTGAATGAATTGGATGTGCAGCTATACTGATGAGGTCATGTTGATGTTACTGTTTTATAGGACATTCCTGGGCTTGGGAAGAGTGAGCAAAACTTCAAGCTGTCTCAGGATGTTGTGTTGCTACTATTGTTTGATGGCACCCTGTTCCACTTACAGAGCGTCACTGCGTATGCACTCATGGGCCGCATCTCCCCTGTCACATTCAGGTGAGAACTTCATCCCCTTTACCAACGTTTTCAAACGGCGGTCCATGAACTTAATGCAAGGGGAACTTGGTCATAAATAAACAGATTGAAAATTCAGTAAAAATATAACAACACAATTCTTTATATTGGTTAATGTGTTGTATAGCTTCATAAATATATGGTTTGTTATTATATTGTTAAAGTTGGTATACAGTGTTGGCAATAAAAGTATAGCATTTTTCTATATAGATGGGGTCTCTGGGTCAGAAAACCGTATGTTTTACATTAAGTAAATGAAGCCATTAACTGTAATACAGCAATGAAGATCAACCTGTCTGGACAGAATTTGATATTATGGCAGTTGTTTCAACACGCTTGGTGTGATATATTATATACAAATTTAACACAATTAAACATGCCTCATAACCCGTACATATATTCCGTATTTAACGTAGCTTTTTTCCTACCGTCGGAGCAATTCCCACTTGAATTACTGTATATGTAACTTTATGTTTTTACCAGCCATGTCAGCAGTGGGCAGTGCCCGTCTGACAGACAATGTAATGAAAAACAGTGCAGATAAATGCAAGAACAGGTCCTGTGAGAATACATTGCTAAATGGATTATTGTGGACTGTATGCTTCTGTTCTGTGATATGGGAATGTACTGACTTGTTAAGACACTTTGTATTGTCTTATCAATGGTTAACAGCATTTTAATGATCACAAATATTATCTTTATTTTATTTGATATTATTAATGGGGTGCTCAAAAAATATTCCTCTCTTTCTGCAACACGTTATTTAAAAATCTTAGGGTGAAACATGACACGGACATGTTCTTGGTTGGTCTCTTATTGTACTATGTATGAATGATGAGAACTGATGTTCTCCTCTGTTTTCTGTGCGCAGTGTTGCGAGCACAGTGAAACACGCTCTGTCCATCTGGCTGAGCGTCATTGTGTTCAGTAACTCCATCACCGTTGTGTCGACGATGGGGACGGTCATGGTGTTTGTGGGCGTTCTGCTTTATAACAAAGCAAAGCAGATGCAGAGAAATACTCTCATCCAGTCAGCAGAAATGGAGCAGAAACACCTGATCCAGGATGGTGTCACGTCTACCAAATAAACTGAAAAGCTGATGTTTTATTATATTGAGGCCAAATACAGATGCTGGAGAAGCCTTGTTTCAAATGTAATTGCATTTGTTTGCAGAACTGTGCTATTGAAACTAGCTCCTTCCATTCGTTTGGGTTTTAGATGATGCCTTGAAATCTGTATGATCGTTTCTTCGTGGTTTTTGGGATCCATTTAATTCTCTTTCTTCTGTAAGTGAAAATATTGTATGGTAAAACTAAGGATCTTAAGAGTTGTTAGGTTTGTTTAATCCAACACAAGTGTTGAATATGTTATATGACATTTTTACATTTGAGGCTAAAATTGAACAAAGAAAACCAATAGGACTAAGAAATGAGAAATAATATATTTTGCTTAAAGGAAATGAAGCCTCTGTTAAGGACTATTACAATTTTTTTTGCATTGACAAGAGCATGTCTCCCCAAATTTGCATTACCGTAATATGTCAGATCTCATTCATACAGTTATGAAAATCCTCCTGTATGGACATGTCAGCCTTTATAATAGCATAATGTGTACTTGCAGTTGTACTTTACAATTGTTTTTGAATAATAAATCGTTATTGCATGTTTCAGTCATGAGAGTTTGGGCAGAAATTTGCTTAATTGGCACGAACCTAACATTGCAAAAAAAACTTTATGGTTCCAGAAGTTTCATAAATATATGCATTTCTTTGTCTTTTGGTTTTGGGATATTTCTTAGTATTATGGTACGGTTTCAGCATAACCATCTTTATTGAGACACATCATATTTGGTGTCTCCTGTGTAACAGAACTTTGTGTAATTATTGTAGCAAACCACAATCTTCGTCCATCATTGTGTTTTTCTTACTCCACAAAAATTGTTGTGGAAACTGAATGATTTTTATGAACATACATGAAAATTTGAGCTAATTTTGTCATGTTTCATTTTTTTGAAATTTTAGGATTATGTCCAGAGTACCAAAGTGCGTGTTAACTTTCACTGTTTGGTTTTTTTCTTTTCGTAGCCAAATGTCTTTATTGGGTTACATTGTAAAAACTGACCAGATCAGATATGACAAATACTTGCTGAAACTGGTCAAAGAATATTGCTGTCTAAAGCAACAATTACATATTGGTTCATAAAGTTATTCTGATTAACTGTGGTGGGATGTGCAAGATGAAATGGGTTTTAATAATGTGAAATGACCACTAAACGTAATTGTCTGTATATGTTTGCGTCAATCCAACACATTTTCATTGAAATCATTTCCTATTAAATTATTTAAGTGCAACATCCGTGCATTTCCGTGTGCTTAACCTAAAAAACATTTTGTCCCTCATTCAGAAGTGGATTGTGATTGTTGATTTTATGTTTTAAAAGGCAAACAAATTATTTTAATGCTTTGGAATTTTCCACATTTTCTTACAAAGTGCAGTTGACCCATGCACAAACCGTCACTGTCCTGTGTTAAAAGTGGGCTGATTTAATCAGCCCTACTCCTCATTTAAACTGGCCTTTGTACAGAAGCTGCTGAATAACAGCTGAAAGTGTTGTCTGCATTATGATGTAATGTGGTGAAATATAGGAAAGCATTCTGTTGCCTTACATACACTGCTGTATATGGGTCACACAGCTCAGGGCGTTCCTACTAGTTCATGCATGACTGTGTGAAAGTTAAATGACTGCTCATTGTTATAATGTTTACATTAGGTTGTTATTTGTCACTCTGCTCATTAGATTTTTCTATGTTTGACAGTTTGTTTCAATGATGTAGGTTCACTTGTGATCTGGTTTGTGCTATATTTGTTTTACAGACCAATAAAATGTTATTGATATACCTGATGTTGTCATTTGAGCTGCCATTTACGCCACTAATATTACACTTTGTCTTAACATAGGTGAACCATGATTAATCTAACATCGGGTGTGTTCCATTCCGAAGGGCTCATCCCTATGCCCTAATCCCTTCATAGGGCTGGAGGGTGTGGGGCTAAAAAAATATCAGTAATTCAAAACGCACTTCAGCATCATCTATGCCCGTGTTTCCCAACCACTGTGCCACAGAACACTAGTGTGCCGTGGAAAATTATCAAATTCCACAAAATTAATAAATGCATGAAAAAAAAAATAATAATAATTTCAAGGATCAAAACTCCTCACCTTATGGAGAAATTTGCCGTTTTGAAACCATAATCGGTCACTTTTGTGATTGTGAAGAGCAATGATTAATATGCAGAATGAGTGATATTTATACATGTAAAGGGTCATCACATGACTCGTCAGCACTGCAGAATACATTGAATTCTATGAAGCGAGTGATATTTATACATGTAAAGGGTCATCACATGACTCGTGTCAGCGCTGCAGAATACATTGAATTCTATGAAGTGAGTGATATTTATGTGTAAAGGGTCATCACATGACTCACATCAGCGCTGCAGAATACATTGAAGTCTATGAAGTGAGTGATATTTATACGTGTAAAGGGTCATCACATGACTCGTCAGCACTGCAGAATACATTGAATTCTATGAAGCGAGTGATATTTATACATGTAAAGGGTCATCACATGACTCGTGTCAGCGCTGCAGAATACATTGAATTCTATGAAGTGAGTGATATTTGTGTGTAAAGGGTCATCACATGACTCACACCAGCGCTGCAGAATACATTGAAGTCTATGAACTGAGTGATATTTATACGTGTAAAGGGTCATCACATGACTCATGTCAGCGCTGCAGAGCACATTGAAGTCTATGAAGTGAGTGATATTTATACATGTAAAGGGTCATCACATGACTCGTCAGTGCTGCAGAACACACTGAAGTCTATGAAGTGAGTGATATTTATACGTGTAAAGGGTCATCACATGACTCGTCAGCGCTGCAGAACACATTGAAGTCTATGAAGTGAGTGATATTTATACATGTAAAGGGTCATCACATGACTCGTGTCAGCGCTGCAGAATACACTGAAGTCTATGAAGTGAGTGATATTTATTAGTTATTGAACTCATTTAAATTCGCCAAGAAAATGCTTCTAAACATAAACGAGTCCATTTATTAATTTCTGCTATCAAAGCAACTGCAAACTGATAAAATCGCCCCTCTGTGACACTTTCTGCAACTCTTGTCATGTGGAGAGCAATGCGCCGCTTGACGCTGGGTTCAGCTTCCAGAACCAAATTAAAACTGCCACGAGAAGTCGTCTGTCCTAGACAAAGAAGCAAAATCTAATGACAATCACCTCAGCATCAGTCTCCCTTCATACGTTTGATTATGCACAGGCGAGTTTAAGTCAATGCGGACCAGGAGAAGGTTTGAGTTGTTGATTGAGTTCTGTTCAGTTCGTTTTTCACGTGTTTTGTTCATATTTTAATCGTAATTGTTTTTTGTACTATTGCGTTGTTCATGTGTCGTGTTTTAGTGGCCTCTGTTGAAACATTCATCTGCTTTGTGTCTCTGTTGTTCATCTGTTCTCTTCGTAAATAAATGTATAATCTGCTGTGTGCTCATCCTGTAAATTCATTATTAAAAATTATAATAAAAGCTATTAATTGTCTTATCATTAAAATGAAATTTTACGACCCTATCAGTCAAAATCACGGACGAAGAGAAAGTTTGTACAGTGAGGGGAAAAAAAGTATTTGATCCCCTGCTGATTTTATCCCCTGACTAACAAAGAAATGATCAGTCTATAATTTTAATGGTAGGTTAATTTGAACAGTGACAGACAGAATAACAAGAAAAAAATCCAGAAAAACTCACGGCAAATATTGTATAAATTGAATTGCATTTTAATGAGGGAAATAAGTATTCAACCCCCTCTCAAATCAGAGATTTCTGGCTCCCAGGTGTCTTTAATGCAGGTAATGAGCTGAGAATAGGAGCACACTCTTAAAGGGAGTGCTCCTAATCTTAGTTTGTTACCTGTATAAAAGACACCTGTTCACAGAAGCAATCAATCAATCAGATTCCAAACTCTCCACCATGGCCAAGAGTGCTGTCCAAGGATGTCAGAGACAAGATTGTAGATCTACACAAGGCTGGAATGGGCTACAAGACCATCGCCAAGCAGCTTGGTGAGTAGGTGACAACAGTTGGTGCGATTATTCACAAATGGAAGAAACACAAAAGAACTGTCAATATCCCTCGGTCTGGGGCTCCATGCAAGATCTCAGCACGTGGAGTTGCAATGATCATGAGAACGGTGAGGAATCATCCCAGAACTACACGGGAGGATCTTGTCAATGATCTCAAGGCAGCTGGGACCATAGTCACCAAGAAAACAATTGGTAACTCACTACGCCGTGAAGGACTGAAATCCTGCAGCGCCCGCAAGGTCCCCCCGCTCAAGAAAGCACATGTACAGGCCCGTCTGAAGTTTGCCAATGAACATCTGAATGATTCAGAGGAGAACTGGGGGAAAATGTTGTGGTCAGATGAGACCAAAATTGACCTCTTTGGCATCAACTCAACTCGCTGTGTTTGGAGGAGGAGGAATGCTGCCTATGACCCCAAGAACAGCATCCCCACTGTCAAACATGGAGGTGGAAACATTATGCTTTGGGGTGTTTTTCTGCTAAGGGGACAGGACAACTTCACCACATCAAAGGGACGATGGACGGGGCCCATGTACCGTCAAATCTTGGGTGAGAACCTCCTTCCCTCAGCCAGGGCATTGAAAATGGGTCGTGGATGGGTATTCCAGCATGACAATGACCCAAAACACACGGCCAAGGCAACAAAGGAGTGGCTCAAGAAGAAGCCCATTAAGGTCCTGGAGTGGCCTAGCCAGTCTCCAGACCTTAATCCCATGGAAAATCTGTGGAAGGAGCTGAAGGTTTGAGTTGTCAAATGTCAGCCTCAACCTTAATGACTTGGAGAAGATCTGCAAAGAAGAGTGGGACAAAATCCCTCCTGAGATGTGTGCAAACCTGGTGGCCAACTACAAGATACGTCTGACCTCTGTGGTTTTGCCACCAAGTATCAAGTCATGTTTTGCAGAGGGGTTGAATACTTATTTCTCTCATTAAATGGAATTCAGTTTATAACATTTTTGACATGCGTTTTTCTGGATTTTGTTGTTGTTATTCTGTCTCTCACTGTTCAAATTATCCTACCATTAAAATTATAGACAGATCATTTGTTTGTCAGTGGGCAAACGTACAATATTAGCAGGGGGTCAAATACTTTTTCCCTCACTGTATGTGACTTTTGTTGTTATTTTTTTGCATAGCCAAATTTCAAACATTACAAGTAAACATGCTACAAAGATGGACAGAAATCATGAACAAGTTCTTGAAAAGGAAAAATATTGACGATGGTTAGCTTATGTGGGATAGTGGGGTGCCATAGAAATTGTGTGCCGTGGCAGAAAAAAGGTTGGGAAACACTGATCTATGCAAACCAAAGGAGCCAATATCTCTCTCAGGTGGCACTACCCCTCGCTTCACTATCAACAGGCTGCCCCATTTCACTCTCACTCTTCATAATCGCCGCTGAAATGCTGTTAATATTCGTCAAACATTCTGATATCAAATGCTTAAATGTCTTTGATAGCCAAATAATTATAAGTCAGCTGGCTGACGACACAACCTTTTTTCTTGGTCCCAAAGGCCATTGAAATTATTGCCTCATTCTCAAAAGCATCTGGCATTGAACTTGAAAAAGTGTGAGTTATTAACTATGACTTTCATCTTAAGGCTGCATATGGCATCCCTATTAAAACTACTGTCAAATACTTAGGTATACATATAACAAAAGATACTAAATGAAGTGAAACCTTAAATGGATGGAACAAAATGGATGAATGTAAATCAAGATTAGACAGATGGTTAAATAGAGATCTTTTGCTTATTGGCTGCATCTATTTAAACAAAATGGAAAGCCTTTCAAGATGTATTTACCAGATTATTCTATGTCTACCTCTAACAAAGCTACTAAAACCATCAATAAATTAAACTATGATTACATTTGGAAAAGAAAACCTCATTATTTGACAAAAGTGACTATAGTGAAGACTATGAAGATGGTGGGCTACAAGCCATTGACTTTGACTGTATAATGGAACCATAAAGACTAAATGGTTAAGATAATTTCTAGTAAACAGTAACAGCTTTTGGCATCATGTTCCCATTGTTTAGAAGGATTCAAGGTATTGATTTCCATTTACACTGTGACTTTGATATTCAAAACTACCTATAAAACTGTCTGCACTACATTAACAACTACTGCTGTATTGGGAACTACTGTACAAACATTATTTTACACCCCATGATGCATCTGGAATTGCAGATTCATTTGTTTTAGAAATAAGTCCTTATATTTCAAGGATTGGATGGAAAACAACATTTGGTCTGTCACCCGTTTACTGGACAATTATGGAAATGTTTTATCTTTTGAAAAACTTGGGACTAAATGTAATTTTCAGTGCAGTCGTAAACACCATGATAAGCTTGTCCAAAGCATCCCATCTGCTTTCTTTTTGATGGCAAAAAATGCTCTACCTCATAAAGTCAACCCCCCTCATCTTCCTTCATTGATGATTGCTGGTCACCAGTTCTCCAGTAAGACTTTACAGAACAAAGTGTTCTGTGGTCTCTTTACTCTTACTTTATATCCAATGCAATATAGCCCCAACTTTGTTTCTCATATCTTCAATCATTCTACTTTGAAGAAACTATGTACAGATTTCTTAAAAATACCTTTACCCCCAAAAGCAAAAGAGCTTCACCTCAAAGTATTTAATGATATATATCCTTCAAGAGAACTTGCATGAAGATTCAATTTTGATCAAAATAAATGTACATTTTGTGATGAGGACATAGAGAGCACGGATCACTTGTTTTTCTTCTGCTCTTACAGTAACACGTTCTGGTGTGACATGTATGATTGTCTGGAGCCTTATCTCCAGTCTCCCTCCACTTTCACTAGAGATAACATCGTATTTGGAATCATAATGAAGGATAAAAACTATGAAATTCTATTAAATACTTTAATTATCTTGGGGACATTTTTCATCCACAAATGTAAATATATTAAAACACAGCCTCTATTTACTGTCTTCACAAAAGTATTTGCATTGTACCACAAATCTCTGTTGTTTGTGGAGAAGAAAACAGCAAAAAGCTTAAAATTAACTGAAGCCCCTTAACCATTTCCTCTTTATATATATATATATATATATATATATATATATATATATATATATATATATATATATATATAATTAAGCATTATGTTTTATCCTATGTGCTCCGTTTCATATAAGCTTCGATGTTGTTGTGACCTTTCATTCTTCCAAATATTGTTGTACAATTTATATTTCCAATCAACATTTTTTTTAAAAATGAGCAAACCAATAGAGCCGCTGCCATTGCACAAAGGCTGACGCTAATGTACATCACCTGCAACCCAAATCCAGTTTTCAGAATGTAACCCGAAATGACATGCTTTAAAACTTTTACACTTTATGAAGAAATTTAAGATTCAGGTTTAAAGGATTTATTTATTTAAAAATACATGAACCAAAAAATTAACCAGGATACAGTATATGATCAATTAATTAATCAATAAATTGCCATTGTGTATATTTAATTAAAACTCATTTATTAGAATAAACAAATCAGTAAATTTACAGGGAAATTTAAAGTTCATTATAATAATGAAAAGCCTTAATCTTTGAATTGACATTTATTTATTGAACTTGCTGGACATCCTCCCAGTAATGCATTATAATAATCTAGATTTTCCTGATAATATCTCCCATGTAGGGAAGCATGCATAATGTGAAAAGCAGAGGCCCTAAAACTGATCCCTGTGGCACTCCATACTTAACTTTTGATTGATTTGACAGTTCCTTGTTTACACATACAAAGTGGTAGCGGTCTGATAAATAGGACCTAAACCATGCTAATGCAAGTCCACTATTGTCAAATTAATTCTCCAGCCTATTCAAGAGAATGTCAGAAGAAACAGTCCGCTTTTCAGCTTGCTACAACACAAGACTCTCTCTCAGGGGTCAGACAGTCTGTCTATCTCTCTCCTCTTTCTGTGAACTGGCCGTCTTTTTATCTCCCCTGACTGTGAACATAGAGATGGTAATTAGTCACAATTCATCTCAGGTGGATGTCCTTACTGCTTTCTATCTCCCCCATGGTTTAAGACGGGCCTCATCTCCACATAACCCCACCGCCCAACTCGGGCCGGGGGAACCATCCAGACTGCCCCCCCACTCCCCCTTTCTGGAGAGGAAGTCCGTGACAGCCATCTGTGCCCTCGGTGACCTCGAACTTAAATGGCTGGAGTGCCAGATACCAACGGGTGATCCGGACATTGGCATCCTTCATGCGGCAGAGCCATTGGAGTGGGGCTTGGTCCGAACAGAGGGTGAATGCTCGTCCCAACAAATAGTAGTGGAGAGACCACTTGATGGCTAAACACTCTTTCTCTATGGTGCTGTACTTTGATCGCTGTGGTTTTATACATTTTAGGTCACACCTACCCATAACCCAAGTGGAGCCACAGACACCATACCTCCACATGTCCAGTTGTGCACTTCTTCAGGTTTGCTGTGAGCCCCGCACATTGCAGCGACCTCAGAACCACCCCAGATGCATATGCAGCGTCCATAAGATGCTGAAATGCAGCTGGGGTCACAAATTGGTGTGATCCAAATGGTGTGGAGAAGGCCGTTTTTTCACAGGACATCAGCATGAAGGGGATCGAGCCGAACACATTCGATCGAGCAGTTCATCAATACAAGGCATTGGATACGTGTCAAATTTAGACACTGTGCTGACCTTTCTATAATCCACAAAGACCCGGACAGAGCCATCGCTCTTAGGTACCAGAACCACCGGGCTGTCCCAATCACTGTGGGATTCTTCTATTATGCCCATATCGAGCATGGCCTTTAATTCTTCCCATACTACTTGCTTCTTGTGTTCTGGTAAGTGGTAAGGACGACTATGTACCACTACCCCTGGGGTTGTCTCGATGTGGTGTTTTATAAGATTAGTGCGACCGGGGAGAGGCGAGAACACGTCAGAGAAATAATTTTGCAACCTGGCAACCTCCGTATGTTGTGACGGTGAGAGGTGGTCACCGCAAGGGACTGGGGTGAACTGATTGGCTTTTAGACTTACCTCCGGCCTGAGTTCCTCCCTCTCCAGAACTACTGTCGCCAAGGATACAGGGACCATCTCTCTCCATGGTTTTAGGTAGGTTGAGGTGGTAAATTTGACGAGCCCCGATCCTTATCCGTATGCACTACCTCATAATCGACATAATTCTGGCCTATTAATAGTTCCTAGAATATCAAAATCCACAAAAGGAGGAAGATCCTTTTCATATTTGGCTGCTAAACTATGGAATAATCTCCCTAACACTGTTTGAGATGCAGACACACTCTCTCAGTTCAAGTCTAGACTAAAGACTCATCTATTTAGCCAGGCATACACCTAATTTATCCTCCAACCCACAATTAGGCTGCTTCAGTTGGGTCTGCCGGAACCAGAAACCAGAAACATTGAGCATAATCTCTAACTCTGCAATAAATTAAATGGCATCTACGCTTACATCTTTTTATTTGTTTCCCTGTCTCAACCTCGGGACTCCTATCCTGAGGTCACCAGAACCGGCTGGATCCAGCACCATTCCTGCTTCATTTTGGACTCCACTGCTACATGTCGCAGAATGATGATGACTAAATGCAGCCGGTGCCAGCCAAACATCACTTCAATCTATTATGACGGACTTCAGAGGATGAAATGATGCCAACTCCAACCTGCATCACCTCGGTCTATTTATGGACTACGATCTTGAAATGAAATGCTTAGACTCACTATTGCCAACAAAAGCCTTCATCAGCCAATTAACAAGGACAATTGCATCTATGTGAACTTCTGCAATTAATCAAGATGGACTTCAAAGCCTGTGGTCATTAATCTTACAGTTCAAACACAATCGATGTTTAATCACTGACCCTTAACACTTAGTTTAATAATTTTAAACCATGATTTTACCTATACATAATTAATATTTACATTACATTCATAATGTTAGCCAGAGGGGAACTGGCCCCCACAGTGAATCTGGTTTCTCCCAAGGTTATTTTTCTCCATTAATCAACATCTTATGGAGTTTTGTGCTCCTTGCCACAGTCGCCTACAGCTTGCTCACTGGGGTTATTAATACAATTATCATTCAATTATTTTTAAACACTATTAAAAATCGTATTTTATCTAAATTACACAATGATGATTAATCGACTTTATAGACATTACAGTTTTATCGTCTGTTAATGCTGATCTTCTGTAAAGCTGCTTTGAAACGATGTGTGTTGTGAAAGGCGCTATACCAGTGCTTCTCAATTATTTTCTGTTATGCCCCCCCCAGGAAGAAGTAAAAATTTTGTGCCCCCCCAACTCTCCGCCGCGACTGTAAATAGTATAATTTGTCTATAAAATTGTTATAAGTATACCTCTGCATAACATTGTATCCTTATTAACATAAAAAAAAGAAATATAGATCAACTTACAACAAAGAATAACATTATTAACATTGTTTTTTAGTCTGTAACAGAAAAGACTTAAAGTGCATCAATTTGCCTGAAATAAAAAATAAAAAAATGCAATCCTTATTTAAACTGTAAAAAGAATTGTACCATTTGATACAAAAAATTTTTTTTTATATAATCAATAAATAATAATAAATTCAAATTGATCAGCAACATTAACTCAGGAGCACAATATATAAAACACTTTGACCTATAAAACAAAAATGAATAAAACAATTTAAATTATCAAAATGAGGAAGTCAGGATTAATGGCTACTATGAGCACGTTTTGCAATGCACAGCTTTTCGAAGCGGGGTTTGAAGCATGATACTGCAACTCTCAGCTCCTGCTCAATGTTTAGCTTGGACCTGTACTTGGTCTTCAGTGCAGCAACAGCAGAGAAGCCAATCTCACAAAGATAAGATGTTGCAAAAGGAAGAAGAATGCCCATGGCCCTCTGCCCTAAGAGTGGATACTGCCTCTCTACAGTCAGCCAGAATTCACTCAGTGTCTGTGATGTGAACCTCAGTCTCAATGTGGAGTCAGACGTCATATCAATGAACTGGTCCTCCTCTGCAGAGCTGAAACCAGTTGGAGCTGGTGCATTGAAAGGATCTCTCACCCAGTCATATTGGGAACTGTTTTCAGGGAAGTACTTTTTAAAGAATCCCATCAGTGAAGAAATATGCTCCTTGATATATGGAATCACTGAGGTGGCATCATAGTCAGTAGAGTCAACAAATTCATGTAGGTTCTCGAATGAATCAGTATTTCCTTCATCGAGTCGCCTGCCCCACATTGCAAGAGTGAAAGAGCTGATCTTGTCTGTGACCTGAGGGAGGTGTTTATCTTTCCCTTGAAGCTGTAAATTTAGTTAATTTAGCTTTCCAAATATGTCACTCAGGTAGGCCAGTTTTGCCAGGAAGTTCTCACCACTAAATTTTTCTGCGAGGTCATACTTGTTCTCCTGCTCTAAAAACATTCTTATCTGCTCTCTGAGCTCATAAACTCGGGACAAGACTTTTCCTCGTGACAGCCACCTTCCTTCACTGTGAAACAGCAGAGCTTGATGTTCAGCTCCCATCTCCTCACAGATAGCAGAGAAGACTCTTGTTTTTAGTGGTCTGGTCCTTATAATATTGACTACACCTACAATGTCAGTCATAACCTCACTTAATTCAGAGGAAAGGTGCCTTGATGCCAGTGCTTCTCTGTGTATAACACAGTGTGTCCACTCAGCATTAGGTGATTCCTTCTTGATAAGTGCCCGAAGTCCTTTTCTCATCCCTGCCATGGTCTGTGCACCATCACTGCAAACACCAATGCAGTTCTCCCACTTTAGCCCATTCTCAGTCAGGAAGCAGTCCAGCATTTTGAATAGCTCTTCAGCTGTGGCTCTGTCTCTGACATATTTACAAAAAAGTAGATCCTCACACAGGGAGTTTGTCATGTCAAAACGCACATAAGCAATAAACAAACAGTCTTTGTTGCTGTCAGTTGCTTCATCGAACTGTAAGGCAAAACGTTTGTCTTTGAGTTTATCTACCAGCTGTTCTTTAAGATCGTTAGCAATGTCATTTATACGTCTGGCGACAGTGTCATTGGACAGAGGGATAGTTTTTATTTTTGCAGCACTTGCGTCATCCAGCATGACAGAGACCATGTCTAATGTTGCAGGCAGTATCAGCTCCTCTGCTATGGAGTGGGTTTTTTTGCACTGAGCAATTTGGTACGCCACCTTATATGACGCTAACAGTGCTCGCTTGTTTGCTGAAGTAGTATTCACAAAGCGGGACGATTGTTGACAATATTCGGCACGTTTTCACTGAAAAAACTAAAGCGGCTTATCAGCGTGATTGGGGTGTAATGTCTTTAAGTGACGCCTTAATTTATTTGGCTTCATGCTGTCCGGTGCCAAAATTTTTAGACACAGTAAACATACCGGTCGTCTCCCACCGTAGTCACAGTGAAGCCAAGCGCTACATACGCTTCGTCATATTTCCTCGTCTTAGCTTTCGGGAGACTTACGTTTTTCTCATTATCTCCGTCTTTCTCCGCCTTTCTTTTCATTTACATTTTACATTTACATTTATGCATTTGGCAGACGCTTTTATCCAAAGCGACTTACAGTGCACTTATTACAGGGACAATCCCCCTGGAGCAACCTGGAGTTAAGTGTTTGCTCAAGGACACAATGGTGGTGGCTGTGTGGCTCGAACCAGCATCCTTCTGATTACCAGATTACCAGTTATGTGCTTAGACCACTACACCACCACCACTCCATACACCACCACCACTCCACCACTTTTCATCCCCGTTAAATATTTTTCCATGGTGTCTCACGGGTTTGTTATCTGCACTTCATATCTCCTGCTCTGTGCTGTGTGTTCTTCTTCGTTGCAAAAAAAGCATGTTCCCCGGGGTCACACACGCCCCCCCTGGCATCGCTCCGAGCCCCCTCAGGGGGGCGCGCCCCACTATTTGAGAAGCACTGCGCTATACAAATAAAATTGACTTGACTTGACTTTATCTCCCTGTGCAAATTCCCATAGCCAATCTCCCCTTTTATACAGCCGGACTTACGTTCATGTGCCTGTAGCAAATTCTCCTGTGATAGACACCCCAGTGTGTAGAGTTTTGCTCTTAGGTCAAGAACGTATTGAATTTCCTTTTTGCTTTGGGAAGTTCCCTCCTCCCAATTTTCCTTCATAAGGTCTAACACGCCACAGGGCTTATGCCCATATAATAATTCAAATGCTGAAAACCCTGTTGAGGCTTGCTGGACTTCTCATACTGCAAATACAGGGGTTCGAGCCACCTATTCCAATTCTGAGCACCTTCGTGCACAAACTTACAAATTATATTTTGGAATCCCTACTCGGGAGATTATTCTAAAGAGTGCCTCCGCAACACTATGTGCTGAGATGTTGCAAAGAGGCACTGCATCTGGGTAATGCATTGCGTAGTCCACCAGAAACAACACAAAGAGAGGCCTGCATGCTGTCCATTCTAATGGCCCGACGAGGTCCATGCCAACTCTGTCAAAGGCAACCTTGATCAACGGAAGATGGCGCAATGGTGCTTTTGGAGTGGCCATAGGATTCACCAGCTGACATTCACGGCATGTCGCACACCAATGGCTAACATCCCCGTGGATGCCTGGCCAATATAAATGGGCCATGAGATGGCTTAGTGTTTTCCCCTGTCCCAATTGACCTGTTCCCAACAGTTCCTTGATACTAACAACTGGATTGTATCTTTTTTTTGTCTGAGCGTCCTGCGTCACTTGATACATCCGATTGTTTATAGTTGAGAAATACGGATATGTGAGTGCAATGCTAAAGGCGCTGACCATCAATTACTTTCACTTGGTCAAACACGTGCTTATGAGTCTCGTCTCACGTCTGCTCCAGAGGAAAATCCCCAGGGCTTCCCCCTCCCTTACATTATCCTGATGCGGAGCTGACGTAATGGCCCCTGCGCCACTTCCCCCATCAGAGCATTGCACACCCCACACTGTCCCACTGTTATTATGTGACCCATTCACACACAGCCCATTTATCAACTCGGGAAAAGCCAGCCAATTAGTACCCAAAATTAGTGGATGGGTGAGGTGGGAACTAACCACAGCCTCAATGCTATGCTTTTGACCCCTAAATAGAGTAGTGACGGTCACTGCAGGATAATTGTAAATATCCCCATGCACACACCTCAACTTCACCCGATTATTTGAATCCAATGCCCCATTTTGAACCAAGTAATAATGAATAGAGGTTTGGTTACAACCTGGATCCACCAAGGCTTGGTATGTATCCCCCCAATACTCACGGGTATTTGGTACATCCTGGCTCTATTGGGGGTGGCCTGTGGAGTGTTGAGCACCCATTTTGTAGAAAAATAAAGACAATTTGCCAAGACAATTTGTAGAAAAATAAAAAATGCAAGTACTTTAGACAATACTTCACATTAGAAGATACAAAGCACAAATAAATACATAAATATAAATAATAAAAGGGCAATTACAGGAATCTTTCAAAGTTATATACGGTTCCATTTTCATAATTTAAAGGGTTTAAATGTAAATTCTAAGATCAGTGTTGCAAAATGTGTTATATACAGGCCTTTTTTTTTTGTGACTCTAGCTTTGTGAAAGAAAAACATTTTTGCTAAAAAAAATTAAGGGATTAAGGACTATTTCTTGTTTCCTGAAGTATTTGGTTTTTCTAAACAAAGTAAAATATCAAATGATTCTAAGCTTATGTTCGCCATGTACAGTTACCAGACAGTCTTATTCAAGCACTGAATGCTGAGGAGGAGTCTAGTCTACAGCCTCAGAAGCACTGGCCTAGGAACTGACCAATCCTTCCATTTGAGAAGCACCCTATGCAATCTTTTAAAAGAAAAAATCTCTCTGTGTCTTGTCCGCCCAGGCACGGATTTAGAAAGCAGAGGCCTCTGGGCACAAAATCTTCTGAAAAAAATTTTCAGAAATATGCTCGTGGAGACAGAGACGTCTGATAGCTCACCCTTTTTGTTTTCTTTATTTTACAAAAGCACAAGGTTTTGTTGTTATTGTGAGTGTACACAAATAAAAGTAGCCCCATTATAGTCTCTAATGATGTCTTACACTTATCTGTATAACCCAAAATGACGGAGAATTTTATGTTGTTTCCACTGTAATGACGACGTAATGCCGGCGCGTCCGTTGACCCCAGAGGATTAATCAGCAGAAGGTTCTAAAAATATTAAATACAACAAAGCGATACTTCTCTGCAGTGAACTGATGGAATAAGACAAAAGATATTGGCTACTTTTAAAATATTATGTGAAATATTATGTGAAAGTACCCTGAACTAGAGAATGACTCCCACATATTATGCATTGATAAGCCTAGACCGCATATCTGGTCATAAAAATTAACAGTCAACATTAATACAACAACGTTACATGATTTAAAAAGCAACTTATCATACGGGGACAGAGGGGTGGTGAAATACGGGTGCTGGACTCTAGCGAAATCAGAAAAAATATTGATTTAGTTAGGTCGGTGCACAGAGATTCGGAAGGCTTCAGCACCAATCCGGGCATCTATAATAATCAGGGTTTTTAATAAGGGGAAAAAGTAATAGATAGAACTACATTTTGAGGCTGTCCAACTGGTAATGTACGTTTACCTACCCGTCACCGCCGGGTCTCTGCCGCCTTCAGCAGGTGTCTGTCTTTCCAGCCGGGCTGTGGTTCTTTGTCTTGTCGTGCTGGTGCTGATGCTCAGGTTCATCTGAAATAGCAAGGCTGGATGTTGTGCTAAACTTCGCTAGCATCACCGCAGGCACCGCGCTAAATAAAGGCTCTTTATGGTTGGAATATTTCTCCTAATTAAATCCTCTCTGCTATCCTTCTCCCTTTTAGCTTTCCATTTTGTGGCTCCACTGCTCCACCGTTTTTTATCCATGTTGTTTGTTTTTTTCGATGTCCTCAATTCTCTTTTTTTCACACTGTCTTCTACCGCCGGTCTTGCCGCTATCAACAGTTTCCGCGGTAACCTGACTCATTGTCATCATCAGACACAGCCGACACAGCCAAAAAACTGATCATGATACTTTTTTGTGTCCAAATAAATGATTGTTAACGCACATACACACAAACACACACTCATTATTTAATTTTATTTTAACTTAATTTTAAATAAATAATAAAAAAAAGGATGAGGCCACACAGTTAGTGGGGTCTTGGAGGCCCCCTACAGGTCGGAGGCCTCCGGGCACCGGCCTAATCGGCCCGGTGGTAAATCCGGCCTTGTGTCCGCCCACTTGCTTTCTGTATGTGTGTAGGTAAAAAGTCAACAGACGTGCTCTGCGCTCTCAACCAAAATCATAATTAACATAAGTTGCGGGGGAAAAATATTGACTTTGAAATATACTACCATGAGAGATAAGATTATGAGACATTGTACTTTTGTCAAGGCTAACTGCTGAACAACTTGTTTTTCTTTTTCTCACTAGTTTCTCTTTTGTGGAAGAAACTATTCTGCTATTGTGTAGCGCACTATGTTAAACAAGGTCAACCCATGAAAGGGGAAGAAACTATTCTGCTAAATTCTATTGGCTTATACTGCTTTACTGAATGATATATAAAAATGTGCTTGAACAATAAACGACAAGCGAAGGAACTGATACGCTCTGTGTAGTTGTCATTTGTTTCTCTTCCCTCGGAGGCGCAAACTCAACGAATGCAGACTGAGACAAACTATTGATAAAGGGACCAAAGAAAACCAATCCTTACTAAGTAAGGGTCCAGGGTTTTCTTACAACTACTTATCGGGGAATCATAAACTAATATGACAGATATGATGAAAATCACATGATGAAAATTTTACAACCCATTCCTCTGATATTTGTAGTACAACCTCTGTACTTCACCTGTAAAGCTGGTGCTTCAATGCTAAAAAGAAATCTGTAAATACAAAAACAAAACACAGATCAGGCCATGTGAAGGGTCAAACAAGCGTTTACATTATATATATATATATATATATATATATATATATATATATATATATATATATATATATATATATATAATTGTTTTAGGATTAACATATTTCAAATGTATAAAAATATAATACATTTTTAAATATATAAATGTTATAATAATGCAAATAATTATATAATGCAAATACAAAATATCATTCCAATTATTTGTATTAGGAGCTATTAATGGATCACTCAGGTATATAGAATAAAGTTTTTTTCATGCAGTGCATTAAGAAACAACGTGGAAAGAAATTGCTTATATTTTATATTTTACAGCAGAATGGACGATGCAATTTTACAGTTAAACATTTTTTAATGTGCAATGTACTGAAAATCAAAATGAGTAAATATAATTAACTTTTACAATTATTTTCACACAATAAAAACTATAACAATTATTTTCTACAGCACAATACACTTCCAACAATGTATTCATAAATTAAAAGATCGGTACATTTTTCAGTTTTTTATTTTATTATTTTTATTATTTTAAGTAGGCTATAAAAGTAATCGCTACCAAAAACAATCAGTCCTCAGCTGAGTGAAAAGACAAAAACAGGTGTCGCAATCAGAAGATTTTATATACAGATTTTATATCTGTAAATCTACGAGTGTCCCAACGTGCAATCAAAAGTCATACACACACTCGCGGTCTTCACGTGTACTTGCACACTAGTGGCCAAAAACACCAGAAACTTGTAAGACAAAATGGAAAGACCAAAACAGCAAGTGGGGGGTATTTAGGGCCTGTATCTAAAGCTGATTGGCTGTTTTCTGCGCATGGCGGATTCTGTCGTTCATCTGTGCCTCATTTGGAAGGCTGCGTCCTCCGGAGGTCGCATTTATCGGCCGCATACGTCTCGTTTCAGAAAAGCAAGAAGGACATTTCGAATGCAGCCTGAATGCAGCCTTCGAATGCGACCTTCTTTCATTGGAATTCAGAGTATGCATGAGGTGTATACTTTGTGCATACTCACAGCCCACAATTCTTTGCTTCAACGGAAATGTCTAAAAAATATATATGCCAATTTGCCCGTAAATATGATGTTCAAATGCAAGAAATGTTAATTCCTAAATTGAAGTACCTCAGTAGATGGGTGTAGACTATATAACATGTATTATTATATTCATATATAATTAAAATAATATATTTGACTAAAAGTGCACATGTAAAATCTATTTTCTTTTCTCTTTACATCATTATAACGCTCCAAAAAATTTACCTCATACATTCCCTTCTAAAGGGACTTTGTTCCCTTCTCACTAAAGTTAAAGAGTGGTGTGGTGTCATAGCAACCATGTTATGTTCAGTTTCCGTTTGTCCTACGAAGGCTGTCTCGTTTAAACTTAGAGAGGCTTGTTTAAAGGAGGACACTCGGTATACTTCAGTCTTCAAAGGACGCGTCCTACCTAGCACGCAACCTTCCAAACGAGACACAGCCAATATTGAACGTCTCGCCGGACGGCGGCGATGTGAGTTTTACCTCAAACGAGAACTCTTCTGACCCGGAAGCAGAAGAAAGCGGATAGTTGTTCCGGTGTTCTTTGAACGCGCCGAGAAAAATCACAGGTGAGTAAAACCCCGAGAGTCAACAACAATATCATAACAGTTGATTTAACACACGTCTGAACATGAAGTTAAGGTGTCTGATTAATCACACTTCATCACTTTAATTCATTGTTTGTTTGCTACTCTGACTGAGGTGGTACATGATAACCATTACCATATTCGTGTACTATGTGTTCAGGATACATATTTAAAAGAATAGAAGCAAACATGTAAGAATTATTTTGTTATTAATGTGTAATTTTAACAAAAACAGTATCGTCCTTATAGTCCGTACTTGTGCTTTGTGATTTCCGATATAAAAAGTGTTGAATTTGCTCGTGTTCTCTGGTGGTGGAGCTGACAGATGTGTTTAACTGCGAGTCTGATGAGCACAAATAACACACTAAGACAACAAAATAGATACAAATTCCATCTGATCAGAAAATAAGACTGACATTAAAGTGTTTTGATGTTGCTCATGACCGACGATGACAGGAGATGCTGAAATTAAATTGGCACATTTACGCGACATTTAATATGCAAACATACTTTTGGAGTATTGTCCATTATCAAGGCAGACACTGGTATCGGCCGATGCTGAACATCTCAAAATAGTCCAATATGAGCTGGTTACTATATCGTTCTATCACTACTGCATTCTAATCATTTATTGATGTCTGAATACCGGTTCATGAAAGTTTGTATTGAGTTTAAATATGCTTTTATCATGAGGATCAAATCATGTAATTAAACACATCTGTTACAATCAACTCCATTTGTTTTTCACCTTGATGATATTTCAGATGGGTTTGTTGACCACATTTCATCACAAATATGGACAAACAGATGTGTGTGTTTCCAGTGTTGACATGATGTTCCTGTCCTCTTTCAGAAGGAGGTGCTTTGGAGCTGATGGGGGACGAAAAGGAAACCTGGAAAGTGAAAACGTTAGACGAAATTTTACAAGAGAAGAAACGCAGACGAGAGCTGGAAGAGAAGAGCGATCCTAAACAACTGAAGAATGTAAGATAATCACAGCCAGTGATGGTTGATCACTGAGTACTGTGTGAAATGAGTACAAAATAAAACAATTCATGCTTTTTCACATTACTAAAGCTGCCGACAATTTTGAAATGATAATTAGTGGTAAGATGATTAGGTTATAATATCAAAATGGCCAATCGTCCGATTAATCAGCATATCACTAACGACAATAGAGTGTTTCTCACAGTCAGATGTTTTCTGTTTTCTTTGCATTGTCATGGTACAGACGGATGATCGGAAATCCAAAAGGGACACTCCGGAGGAAGGAGAACTACATGACCACAGGATGGAAATAACAATACAGAATTCACCCTATACGCAGGAAGACTTGACTGAAGACAGGTTTGGGATCTGTGTCATATTCTCCTTCTATCTGTGTCCCATAACACAATAGTAAGATGAATTTAGGAACATTGGGCCATTTGTTTTACAGTTATCGCAATGATTAAAAGTAGTGTACATGTAGCTCAGTGTGGTCATGTTTCCTTAACAAACATCAGTAAGTTTACACTTATGAAGGGGTTAATCCCTGTGCAATCAAATTTTATCCAATTAGGGGTGGGCGTTATGACCAAAATCTTATATCACAACATTTTGACGTGGTGAAACAGATCGCTTGTATTACGAGTGATTATCGTCGCGCGAACCACAGATGTCGCACCTGTCTTAATAACAAGCTTCTCTTCATTTTCTTGACCTGTTTGGGAGCCGTCCTGTTCTGTGGAGATGTCTTTTTTTTGGGGTAAAAAATGATTAAGTAGCACGAGTGATCCTGCTCGGAGCTCTTCTGTCTCTGTAGCACAAATATCGGAAAGATTACTGGATTCTCGTGCACTTCAGATCTCCAGAGACAGCACGAGCCACAGTCACCTGAAGCATTCGCGGGTGAGATGAGATGAATATTTAGCACTTTTGAAGCACCAAATGCATTTTTATTTTTGCTTAGGTGGCCGCAGAAACATTTTCAATGCCTGAAAAACCCTGTCCATGTTTCTTCAATTCTTTTGTAAAGCCCCGTCCACTGATACATAAGCCCACGCTGGTCACATGGATATTTACAAATCATGATATACACGTCTCTTTAATATAATTCGAGTTAACGATTGCAAATCAAGTTACACTAAAAGTACTATCGAATGATTCTTCAGAAATTGTTTGTAGGCTCCATGAAGTAACATTTTCTCTGTACCGATCATTTACTGTACTTTCTGTACAACTCACTTACCAACCTGTATATATTTGTCTGTCTATGTTTGTTAGTATGTTGTAGATGAGTCTTTTTTTTTTATTCACAGTTAATTTGACTGTGGTATATTTTGATAAATATCTCTATTGATTTACATTTTATATCGTTACCACGATATATATTGTCACATCACCCAGCCCTATATCCAATAGTAATTTTGAACACATTTGTGTCTAGTTCTTTGATACTGAGAAGGCAAGATGGAGCCTGTGTTTGGCCTTGCCGCTGTCTGCTTACCTTGTTTTGTCCTACCCGTCCTGTGTGTTGCTCTGTTTTTTCTTCTGCTTGTTAATGATGGACTTGTTACTTGGATGTACGACTGCAAGACACTTTTATACATTAGATTGTCTATGGTGGATAATAGATTTCTGTCTCCATGGGCTGATATTCCACATTTTTGCTGCCCCTTTTTGTGCCTGCGGCCGGCAATCCCAGTGGTGGCTTCCACCACGAACTTCCCGCAGACAGAGGAGGAAGCTAAGGAGAGGGGCTGGAATCCAGGTGAAGCTAAGGCTCTGGAAGCGAGGAGTCGTAGGAAAATGGTGCAGATCCCTTCTGATGAATTCTGCCTTGGTATTTCCTGCTGCTCGGTGGAGTGATTTCCCCTTGTCCATGATTGGAAATGTCAGTTCCTCCTGTCTCCGTCCTGTCTTCACCGACACTCTTGTGGAGATTGCGGCGAGGGGATTTTACTTGTCCAGCAGAGGACATTATTATTATTATTATTTTCGTCATCATTTGTATTTGTTTACAATTTATAACAATATTTAAATTGAATGGTTTCCAAAAAACAGCTGTGTGAATGAAAATTGGACTAATGTATTACAACTAAATTGAACAAAAAAAAAAAGAGATCTGAATCCTTTAAAGTCCAGATGTAAGTTGAAACATTTTTGGAAAAGAAAAAAAAGGCAAAAAGAAAACCCTGGTTTCTTTTCTACTGAAGAATGGAATTACTGTTGCTGCTACATTATCCAGTATACTAGTTAACAATAAAGTGTTTCTTAATAAGCTATACATTTATATTGAAATAATGTGTAGTTAGAGGTGTGTGTTTCTTTACATAATAAAGAGTACACCCAATTAGTTCCACACAATAATGTAAAGATATTCTAAACTGATTATGCAAAAAAAACAACATTGGTATCGGATCAGGATCGTTATCGGCCGATACTGAGATTTCCGATATCAGATCAGAAGAGAAAAAGTGGTATTAAAGATATTGTCTCTTCTGCATCCACTGTGGTTCAAATTTCCTCAGTTGATGAGTGCAACAACTTTCTTTGTTGGTAAGATAAATTACATAGAAGCAAACATCATTCAACCTTTTTCCCCCAAAATACCATGCTCTTCCCTGCCAACAATCCTTGAGAGTTTTTCTCCAATCTCACCACAAGACCTTACCAACTGGCTAGCTCAATGGAAACCTCCTCTAATCCTTTTGTTTGAAAATGTTATTGATTCCATTGGTCCTTCTGTGCTCTATATACACTGCATGCCCAATTATTAGGCAAATTGTATTCCTCAGGATTCATTTTATTGTTGAAAAAACACAGTTCTCTCTCAATCCAAAGTGCTATTGAACCTCAAACCTGAATGTTTAACAAAGAAAAAGTGAGTTTTGTCTTTCTCAGGGAAATATATACGTGTGCAAAATTATTAGGCAACTAAATTACAAAAATAAATTCTCCCAACTCAATTGTTTATTCTCAATTTTTTGAGTAGGTTCAACAAATGAGTAATGCAAAATGGCAATTAAATAAAATGTTTGGCCATTATTATTATCATTAAAATATTCAGTGACCAATATAGCCACCCTTCTTTTCAATAACTGGCATGAGCCTTCCATCCATGGAGTCTGTCAGTTTCTTGATCTGTTCACGATCAACTGAATCAGCAACAACAGCCTCCCAAATGATGTACAAAGAGGTGCACTGTCTTCCCTCACTATAAATGTCATGTTTGAGAAAGGCCCACAAGTACTCAGTAGGATTTAAATCAGGTGATTAAGGGGGCCAAGTCATTATTTGGGCATCTTTGAGGCCCTTGCTGGCTAGCCAAGCAGTGGAGTACTTGGATGCATGTGATGGAGCATTGTCCTGCATAAAGATCATGGCTTTCTTGAATGCTGAAGACTTCTTCCTATACCACTGCTTGAAGAAAGTACTTTCCAAAAACTTGCAGTATGTTTGAGAGTTGAGTTTCAGTCCATCTTCAACTCGAAAAGGTCCAACTACCTCATCCTTAATGATAGCAGCCCATGCCAGTACCCCTCTGCCACCTTGCTGGCACCTGACTCGACGTGGTTCCTTGTGTTAATTAGTGATCCAGTCACGGGCCCATCCATCTGGTCCATCAAGAGTCACTCATTTCCTCTGTCCATAAAACCTTTGAAAAATCTGTCTTCATGTATGTGGCAGGGTGGAGGGTCGGGCCATGATTCCGCACACCCAGCCCCTAATCAGGCTATTTAGCCCTCGAGAGGGATAAGACGGCAGTGCGACAGAGAGAGATGTTTATGGACAGCTGTCTGACACCTGTGTGTGTGTGTGTGTGTGTTTGTCTTTTTGGTTCAGTTTTATATTAAACGATTATGTATATTGTCAAGCCAGTTCTCGCCACCTCCTTTCCCTTTAACCCCTTTTACACACACCGTGTCGGACAGTTGTCCGTAAATCTCTCTCTCTGGTTGTTAAGCAGCTTTCAGCTGTCTTGGATGAACAACATTTTCGATAGGTTTCAGTCGGTTGCATTCAACAGAATCTGCTCTTCTCCGAGTCTTAAATGATCTGTTAATGTAGGGTGATGCAGGAGAATGTTCTGAATTGGTTCTACTAGATCTCAGTGCCTCTTTTGATACTGTGATTACGGTATTAGGGCTGAAAGATTAGCTGACGTAATTAACAACATCAACAATATAAAATTATTGACAATGTTCCTTGTCGAATAGTCGTTTGAGGTCATTTAATGTAACATGAGATCACTTTAAACTGTAATGATGAGAGCAGCACTGCAGTTCATGACTGACTGATGAGAGGAAGAATTACACAGATCACAGATGCACTCTAAACTTTCAAACAGCTTCAGCTGATGTAGATCACAAAGTATGAGGGAATTATAATGCAAAAATACTAAATAAGTATACAAAAGCACTCTCATTGTGAAATAAGCAGAGTCAGAGCTCTTTAAAGGAAACACCCCGGTGTTACATCTTAAATGTGTTACAGCTTTATTACATTTCAAATAATACGGAAACAGATCATGTAAATAACTACAAACTCCGAAACTGTAATTTCTCTGTGCGGATAGCGCCTCTTCCATGAGTTGTGTGAATGTCCTGATTAGGGATGTCAATTTTCAGACTTTTTCATAATCGCTCATTGTGTAAATTAACAATCAATTAATCGCTAACGTTAATATCGCAAAACGCACATGGAGGACTCCAAGTAATATGTGCAGAAAGCCTATTGTTTAGATATAAATTAAATGAATGCGAGTATTATATGCTTCAGTGTATTTAGACTGTTTAGTTCGAATTTGGTTAAGTACTGTTAATTAAATAATGTTAGTAGTAACTTATATCTTAAGATATATAATTTGTATACATATTTGAGTTCATTATAACTTCACGTTGTTTATCGTGGGATATTTCAGACTTTTGGGCTTATTTTTCCTATTAGAAATGAAGTTGAATTATAACACGCTGCATAAACGGTGCATAACATGGGCTACCACTTCTGTGGTAATGGTGAGATGTCAGCTGAATGTACCTTCATGCTTTCCCTGTGATCGCTGACGTAATTGTAGGTTGGGATGAAACAAGGAGATAAACAGTACTTGTTGTCATGTTGTACTTTAACACACCATGCTCCAACACTGTTAACACTGAGCCCACTTCATCTGGCATCTATGCATCTTCTGTGAACCGGAAAATGACATGCAGAGTGCAAGTAGCAGCTTGCAGCGAGTGAGTGTATAGACAGCCTTCTCAACGTCTGCTGTCATGATTACTGAAATGAATTAATCAACGATCGATAAGCTTAATCGGTCAAATTGTAAACAACAATTAATTGATTTTCGATTAATCATTAACATCCGTAGTCCCGATCTAAGGGGGGAGAGAATGAAACTACACCGGCTGATGCACACTCTGTCACAGGACGCTCATCCCTCGAGCTCACACACGTAATGCAGCTAGATTATAACATGATGACTCACAACTTATTGAGTTATGTATCATTTATATATTGCATTACAACATATCATAATATATGCGTCACTGTGCATTTCATATCATGAAGAACATTGTGAGTACACAGCTTTATTAACAAGAGAGAGTTTGTTTTTCTGTGAGTTAAAGGTGAGAGGTGTAGTCTTCACCCCATTATACACTGCAACAAAATACATTTATGATTTGATTTTGTTTTGGCTTGTTTTCTAATATAAATATCTCAAACTAATTTAAAACCATGTACATTTACTTTAGCAGCTATACTGCACAAGAAAACATTATCTGAGAATGTTAAATATAATATAAAAATTATTTTAAAATATCTAAATATCCTTTAAAAAAAGATGAATTCACATGAGAAGCAGCATATACGATATTTATACTTGACTTTAGAGGTTAGATCTGGAATAGAAGTATATTTTGTATTTACTGCACTCGCAGAAGCACAACAAAGTGAAAAATACACGTATATACAAAATACATTTACTGTATATTTAAGATACATTCACTTAAAGCAAGACTAAATATCTTATATGCTGCTTCTCAAGTAAATGTTTCTTGTTTTAAGGATTTTTTAGACAATTGTAAATAGAAAACAAGACAAAAACACTTGATAACAATAAGATTTTTCCCTTTAATTCAGTGAATGTCATTTAGAGGTATTTTTAAAAGATGATTTTGTCCTGTAGTAAGCATGTTTAATACAACCTTTTAAGTCAGGGCACAAGCTGAATAATTGGTTAAGAGCTAATGATTAATCCTTGTAATAATCGCTGAATAGTCTAATAATCTTTCTAATAATCGTTTGATTAGTGGATTATCAAAATGATTGTTAGTTGCAGTCCTACATGGTACATTAATTGAGAGACTCAGGCAGTGGGTAGGTATCTCTGGAACAGCCTTGAAGTGGTTCTCCTTGTATTTATCAGACAGGACTTACTCAGTCACTGTTCATAATTCTGCCTCAACAACTGAATCTCTGTCTTGTGGTGTTCCCCAATGTTCTGTTCTGGGCTCCATGCTGTTTGCATTGTACTTGCTTCCTCTCGGGAGAATAATACAACATTTTAAAGGTATCTCTTACCATTGTTTTACAGATAATATTCAATTATACATTTCATTTGAGCCTCAAAATAATTCAAAACAGTCTGATTTTTTTGAATTGCATCACTTCTATAAAAGATTTGATGGCAGATAATTTTCTACAGCTAAATACTAACTAAACAGAAGACATAATTTCTGCCCCTGCTGTCCTTGTCCTGAAAGTGATGGAAAGTCTTGGCTTTTTACCTTCTGTTTAACCTACTCTTTGTAATTTAGGTGTCTCTATGGGCCAGGTGTTGAGTCTTGACCAGCATGTAAATTGTTTGGTTCACTCCTTTTTCTACCAGCTGAGAAATATTGCTAAACTCAGGCCAATTGTGTCCATAGTTAAGATGAAGAAGATTATACATGTGTTTATTTCTTCTCGCCTTGACTATTGCAATTCCCTTTTCACCTGTCTTAGCAATACATCCCTGAATCTATTACAAGTGATCCAAAATGCTGCTGCCTATCTTCTGACCAAGTCATCTAGAAGATCTCGTGTAACATCAATTCAGATTTTTTACACTGGCTTCCTATCAAATTTAGAGTCCAGTTCAAGATTCTTGTGATTAGGTTTAGAGCCTTACATGGTCAGGCACCTGAGTATGTTAAAGAGCTACTGCAGCCATATAATACCAGTAGGAATCTGAGGTCCTCTGATCAGGGTTTGCTGGTTGTTCCTCACTCCAGGCTCAAGACAAAAGGAGATTGTGCCTTTGAGGTTGTAGCGCCTAAACTTTGGAACTCTCCAATTGGACTTAAGATCTGTGGACACTTTTAAAAAGCCGCTTTAGACCCACTTGTTTAGACTTGCTTTTGTTTGCTTTTAGTTTGTGTTTTTGTCTTGCCTCATGCTTTTATCTGGTTGTCTGCATGTAAGTTAGGACAGGTGCACACTCTACGATTTTGGCCATGATTCTGCCGTCCGAGACAAATTTCGGGAATCCTAAAAATTTCTCTCGTCGCAGGGCAAAATCAGCAATCTTACAACGTTCAGTGTGACATGTTCACAGACGGCCGATTAATAGCCTTTGCGGTGATCTTCAGCCTCTGACGAAGTTTGGGCAGTGTCTGAAATTTAGCATCATAGTCGTATAGTGTGACTGCTATTACGATGGCCAGATGAGATATTCCGCTCCTCTCTCGCCCCCGAAAGAAACCTGCTCCGGTTTTGCACCATCACAACATTTGTGCCCAGTTATCACTCTACTCGAGCACATTCAATGTTTTTTCTTCTTTTCATTTTATATAAAAAGTTTTAATAAATAAGCAGAAAATACTTGGAGAAAAGTGTAACACATCAGCATTATGAAAGATTTATTCTCCAAATTAAATAAATACAGAGCTTAGGCTACAAAATGAAATGAAATTATTGCATTTTCTCATTTTTTTTCTTTACATTTATTATGTATTTTCTTTACAACATTATTTTAATTACTATTTAATAACTAAATTACTAAATTTACTTCAAACCTTGTTAAATTTAGTTAAGATTCACACCACTCCATTTAAAAAAAATAATAAAATAAAATAGAAAGATTAAACTGTATATAGTGGTAAGTATTTATGGAATGTTTTAATCCAAATCGGCAAATACAGTTGGATAAAATTATAGAAATCTGTTATGCATCATCCATATGGAATTTGCAAGCGTGATATATTATCAGCCTTTATTAATTTTGCATTGCCGATAGGTTACTAATCTAAAAGAGGAGAAAGACGTACTAAAACCCACCTTTTTTGTTTTCTCCATTGTGAACGAAGAAGTTTGTAATTTTTTGTGCCACAAGTCTTTTTATTTCCACAATGAATATTTGCTCGTGGTAGCTCATTATTACTGTAGGCAACCTCCCGCACTCACGTTCATTCGCAACATCTGTAATTTAATCCTATTTGACACAATCCATCTTTCTTGTAAATGTGAGCCTATGGTCGTGATGGAGTGGTATTGGAGCAATGGAAATGCTGATGTCCTGACTTTCAGAGAGAGAAAAAAAATGCTCCTCCGTGGTGGGCAAATTTTGCCGATTCGCTTCTATTCCGCAACACTTCCGTAACGTGAGTCACGTTCACTGATCAGGACGATTGGGAACACAGTCAGTTACGATGTGTAATGTGCAGTCTTGTGTAAAATGTTTTTCTTGACTTTCAGTTCCAGTGACGGTTCTCAAATGTGCATTCTTCTTCCAGTGTGGACAGAACATCATACTAAAATGCATTGTTGCGGTGCTGCACCCTTCCATTTACATTTATTCATTTGGCTGACGCTTTATCCAAATCGACTTACAAAAGAGCAATTTTACAACAGTCTGTAACTCAGTCTATAGCACAAACATACAGCGTGATGTGTGCAGATCGATTCCTGAACAAGACTCTTATGAGCTGGTTCTTTTGAGTGAATCAAAAACGTGTGTGAATCAGTCTGAGTGGTAACTGAATCTGACTGACTTACTGAACCACAAGTCATTACTTTTAGCAAGTCCGATGTGAAATGAACCAAAGATTGTTCCAGTGTTATGTGTACTTGAGGATGGTGAAAGTTAAATAAGTGTAGTTACTGACTGCATGGTCATATGACAATAGGGGTGTAATGACGCAATCCTGCCGATTCATATGCATCGATCCATCTTCAATCGTGAATTATTTGTGTTGGTCAGTAAATTATTTAAAATGCTTCAAATCAAATGAATCGTGATGACAGGCCAGTAATACAGTCACATTCATTGGTGTTGCTTCAACTTTAGTTTTTAAACCAGAAGGAAATAAAATAAAAAAATAAAAAATGAACTGCTTCCCCATTAATATTAAAAATAATGTCTGATATCATTGTTTTACATTATATACAACACATGAACATATCTGTTAATAACTTCAAATAAGTGTTTTAGTGTTTTATGACTCTTTTGAATTGATTTCTGATTTGTTATATCTGCTCTGATCTGATCTTATCATTAAGCAACAGACTGCTGAGGGCAGTAGAGGAAATGAAAACTGCACTTCATAATTCTTATTTTCTCTTCAAAAGTACTTAAAGAATCATTAGCTGAACCAGAATCATTCAGAGAAATCAGAATCATTTAAATCCTTCTGATTCCCGTCCCTTGTTGCTGCCATATGCTGTGTTTGATTGTGCCATCTGATTTTAACTGTGTTTCTGCAGAGGAGAGGAGGATGAATCTCTGGCAATTAAACCTCCACAGCAGATGGCCAGAAAAGACAAATCACACCACAGAAAAGAGGAAAAAAGAAAAGATAAGAGGAGACACAGAAGCCATTCTGCAGAAGGAGGTAAATCATTATGTTAATGGTGATGTCATGAATCAGTATCTGCTTTGTGTACTTGCACCAACTTTGAAAAAATGAGCGCTTCATTAATGGGGCCAACTATGTGAAATACTGTATAATATACAAAATATTCATCAATAATATATCGATTGATGAAGCAGTATGCTTCTTAAAGAAAATAAACCGAAATTTCAACATTTGATTGGCTCCAAATAAAAAGGAAAGTGACAGTAATGAATGTGTGCATTTGCTGTAAAAAAAAAAAATCATTTGTTTTCAGTCTTTTATGATATTTAGAAATGTAACCATAAGTAGGCCTATATAGTATGTGAGTTTAAGTGGCTCTCTTTCCCTAAGTGTTGTTTTAGCTTAAAAGGTAGTACCTATTTTATTGTAATGTCTTCAATGGATTGACCTGAAATTGTCTTTACAGTGGGGAAAAATATGCGAGCAAAAGAAACAGAGCGGGAAAACGAGAGACGGAAGAGACCATGGCAGGACGACAGCAAAACTCGCAGAGATTACGAACGTCAGAAACAGAGAGATCAGGCCAGAGCTCATTCCCGCAGAGAGAGGTAACACACACACAGCAGGTTACACGTGGAGAGCAGACAGAATGTAAATGACCTCTAACCGTATTCTCAAAGGTTCAGCTTAATGACATGAAGAAATGTGCAGTTGTTTGTAATGCCTGATCAAAAGCATGTCTGTTACTAATTCCTGTTGTATATTGTCATGCAAATACAGTCAGTAAATGCAGTAATACCATATCAAATTTACCATGTAGCACTAAATTAAATTATTCATGAACAAGGTGTGATTTCTGGGTGTTTGTGTGATCCTGTAGAGATCGACTGGAGCAACTGGAGCGTCAGCGGGAAAGAGACCGCAAGCTCCGTGAACAGCAGCAGAGAGAGCAGCGAGATCTGAAGGAGAGAGAGAGGAGAGCAGAGGAGCGTCGCAAAGAGAGAGACCCCCGCAGGGAAGGTACTTCAATAAAATACGCTTATATCACACATTGTACAGTAATATCAGCCTCAGTTTAACCTCTGATGATTTGCCAATTGACCATCTGCATACAAAAATACTCAAGTCTTCCAAGTACCAGTCAATGAGCGCTTTGGAGGAAGAACTAGTTAAGAGTAATTCATTTGAATTGAATTTTTGAAAGAATGTACAGTGGGTACGGAAAGTATTCAGACCCCCTTAAATTTTTCATTCTTTGTTATATTGCAGCCATTTGCTAAAATCATTTAAGTTCATTTTTTTCCTCATTATTGCACACACAGCACCCCGTATTGACAGAAAAACACAGAATTGTTGACATTTTTGCACATTTATTAAAAAAGAAAAACTGAACTATCACATGGTCCTAAGTATTCAGACCCTTTGTTCAGTATTTAGTAGAAGCACCCTTTTGATCTAATACAGCCAAAAAAATGGGAAAGATGCAACAAGTTTTTCACATCTGGATTTGGGTATCCTCTGCCATTCCTCCTTGCAGATCCTCTCCAGTTCTGTCAGGTTGGATGGTAAACGTTGGTGGACAGCCATTTTCAGGTCTCTCCAGAGATGCTCAATTGGGTTTAAGTCAGGGCTCTGGCTGGGCCATTCAAGAACAGTCACAGAGTTGTTGTGAAGCCACTCCTTCGTTATGTTAGTGGTGTGCTTAGGGTCATTGTCTTGTTGGAATGTGAACCTTCGGCCC
This sequence comes from Xyrauchen texanus, assembly GCF_025860055.1. Classification (NCBI taxonomy): domain Eukaryota; kingdom Metazoa; phylum Chordata; class Actinopteri; order Cypriniformes; family Catostomidae; genus Xyrauchen; species Xyrauchen texanus. The sequence continues at coordinate 1,134,649 of NC_068302.1, read as the reverse complement.
AGTCTGAGGTCCAGAGCACTCTGGAGAAGGTTTTCATCCAGGATATCCCTGTACTTGGCCGCATTCATCTTTCCCTAGATTGCAACCAGTCGTCCTGTCCCTGCAGCTGACCAACACCCCCACAGCATGATGCTGCCACCACCATGCTTCACTGTTGAGACTGTATTGGACAGGTGATGAGCAGTGCCTGGTTTTCTCCACACATACCGCTTAGAATTAAGGCCAAAAAGTTCTATCTTGGTCTCATCAGACCAGAGAATCCTATTTATCACCATCTTGGAGTCCTTCAGGTGTTTTTTAGCAAACTCCATGCGGGCTTTCATGTGTCTTGCACTGAGGAGAGGCTTCCGTCGGGCCACTCTGCCATAAAGCCCCGACTGGTGGATGGCTGCAGTGATGGTTGACTTACTACAACTTTCTCCCATCTCCCGACTGTATCTCTGGAGCTCAGCCACAGTGATCTTTGGGTTCTTCTTTACCTCTCTCACCAAGGCTCTTCTCCCCCGATAGCTCAGTTTGGCCGGATGGCCAGCTCTAGGAAGGGTTCTGGTCGTCCCAAACGTCTTCCATTTAAGGATTATGGAGGCCACTGTGCTCTTATGAACCTTAAGGGCAGCAGACATTTTTTTGTAACCTTGGCCAGATCTGTGCCTTGCCACAATTCTGTCTCTGAGCTCTTCAGGCAGTTCCTTTGACCTCATGATTCTCATTTGCTCTGACATGCACTGTGAGCTGTAAGGTCTTATATAGACAGGTGTGTGGCTTTCCTAATCAAGTCCAATCAGTATAATCAAACACAGCTGGACTCAATTGAAGGTGTACACTCACCTAAAGTATTATTAGGAACACCATACTAATACTGTGTTTGACCCCCTTTCGCCTTCAGAACTGCCTTAATTCTACGTGGCATTGATTCAACAAGGTGCTGAAAAGCATTCTTTAGAAATGTTGGCCCATATTGATAGGATAGCATCTTGCAGTTGATGGAGATTTGTGGGATGCACATCCAGGGCACGAAGCTCCCGTTCCACCACATCCCAAAGATGCTCTATTGGGTTGAGATCTGGTGACTGTGGGGGCCATTTTAGTACAGTGAACTCATTGTCATGTTCAAGAAACCAATTTGAAATGATTCGAGCTTTGTGACATGGTGCATTATCCTGCTGGAAGTAGCCATCAGAGGATGGGTACATGGTGGCCATAAAGGGATGGACATGGTCAGAAACAATGCTCAGGTAGGCCGTGGCATTTAAACGATGCCCAATTGGCACTAAGGGGCCTAAAGTGTGCCAAGAAAACATCCCCACACCATTACACCACCAGCCTGCACAGTGGTAACAAGGCATGATGGATCCATGTTCTCATTCTGTTTACGCCAAATTCTGACTCTACCATCTGAATGTCTCAACAGAAATCGAGACTCATCAGACCAGGCAACATTTTTCCAGTCTTCAGCTGTCCAATTTTGGTGAGCTCTTGCAAATTGTAGCCTCTTTTTCCTATTTGTAGTGGAGATGAGTGGTACCCGGTGGGGTCTTCTGCTGTTGTAGCCCATCTGCCTCAAGGTTGTGCGTGTTGTGGCTTCACAAATGCTTTGCTGCATACCTCGGTTGTAACGAGTGGTTATTTCAGGCAAAGTTGCTCTTCTATCAGCTTGAATCAGTCGGCCCATTCTCCTCTGACCTCTAGCATCAACAAGGCATTTTCACCCACAGGACTGCCGCGATACTGGATGTTTTTCCTTTTCACACCATTCTTTGTGAACCCTAGAAATGGTTGATGCGTGAAAATCCCAGTAACTGAGCAGATTGTGAAATACTCAGACCGGCCCGTCTGGCACCAACAACCATGCCACGCTCAAAATTGCTTAAATCACCTTTCTTTCCCATTCTGACATTCAGTTTGGAGTTCAGGAGATTGTCTTCACCAGGACCACACCCCTAAATGCATTGAAGCAACTGCCATGTGATTGGTTGATTAGATAATTGCATTAATGAGAAATTGAACAGGTGTTCCTGATAATCCTTTTGGTGAGTGTAGAACCATCTCAAGATGATCAGAAGAAATGGACAGCACCTGAGTTAAATATATGAGTGTCACAGCAAAGGGTCTGAATACTTAGGACCATGTGATATTTCAGTTTTTCTTTTTTAATTAATGTGCAAAAATGTCAACAATTCTGTGTTTTTCTGTCAATATGGGGTGCTGTGTGTACAATAATGAGGAAAAAAATGAACTTAAATGATTTTAGCAAATGGCTGCAATATAACAAAGAGTGAAAAATTTAAGGGGGTCTGAATACTTTCCGTACCCACTGTGTATACAGTTGAAGTCAGAAGTTTAGATACACTTAGGTTGAAGTCATTAAAACTTTTAATTGACTATATCACAATTCCAGTGGGTCAGAAGTTAACTGTGCCTTTAAGCAGCTTGGAAAATTCCAGAAAATGTCAAGCCTTTAGGCCAGTGATTCTCAAATGGGGGTACGCGTACCCCTAGGGGTACGTTGCGGTACTGTAGGGGGTACGTGAGATTTATTCAAAAAAAAAAAAAATAATAAATTCTTAAATTAATTTAAATTAATTTAAAGATATACAAAATCATCCATGATTTCTAAAAATATCATATGAAAATAAGTTTAATAAAATGTTTATGCAAACCACATTTTTAAATAAAATGTTTATATTTTAAATGTGATTGTAAACTACCTAACGTTAAATCAGAGAAGAAGAATTTGAATTACACCAAGCGGGAAGCCAGTTGCTTTACTATAAAACAAACAGACATTTAAATGAAATCTTGGTTAAAACGTAGTAATACTACAGTGGAGGATGAAGAAAAAAAGAAAGCCAAAGTGGAGCCAACAAAATACCGTCAATATCAGGAGGGGTATGTTTTGATGGTATTCACGGCAACAAACGGCAACCCTCCCCAGGCATTGTGTTTTTTATGTGGGGAGAAACTAGCTAACAGCTCGATGAAACCGGCGCACCTCCAGAGACATCTCAGCACCAAACATCAGTGTCATGTTGGAAAGCCACCAGAGTTTAGATCATCGCAGGAAACAATGCGAAAAGTCTCCACAACATCAGCCAAAGCACTACAGGCGTCATATGCGGTGTCACTGCTCGTGGCCAAAGCAAAAAAGCCGTTCACGATCGCTGAGGACCTGTTACTCCCAGCCGCTGTTGTATTAGCTGAGACAATGCTGGACAAAAATGCCGCGGATAAATTAAAAACGGTGCCTTTGTCTAATGACACCGTTTCCCGCAGAATAGAAAGAATGGGAGCGGATATTGTTGATCAAGTTGTGGGAAAACTTGCCGAAGCATTTTCACTACAGCTTGATGAGTCGACCGATGTCAGTGGCAAGCTCATTGCTTTTGTGAGGTATGTGGATATCGACGACATTTATGAAAATGTACTTTTCTGCAAGAGCTTAGATGGAAAAACAACAGGAGAGGACCTTTTTAATGTTGTGGATAATTTCTTCATTGAAAACGAGCTGGACAGGAGAAACTGCAAGAGTGTCTGCACTGACGGAGCTGCGTCAATTACGGGGTGTGTTAAAGGGCTCATGGCGCGTATTAGAAATAAACATCCTGAAGTGCAGTGGAATCACTGTGTCATACACAGGGAAGCACTGGCATCCAAAAATATAAGTCCTGTGTTGCATGACGTTTTGAATGACAGCATTAAAGTGATTAACTTTATTAAGTCAAGGCCACTCAATGCACGACTGTTTCACCGCCTTTGTGAGGACATGGGAGCTGAACACACACAACTGCTGCTACACACAGAAGTGCGCTGGCTATCTCGAGGGAGGATACTGAACAGGCTGTTGGAACTACGGGCGGAGGTGCACACCTTTTTGTCAGAGCAAAGATCTCCATATGCCACCCTGTTTGAAGATATAGATTGGCTTGCAAAGCTGTGCTATCTGGCAGATATATTCAGCAAATTAAATGAGCTGAATGTGTGTCTGCAGGGCAAGGACACCCACATTCTGAACCTGTATGACAAGGTGGGTGGTTTTCTGAAGAAAGCAGAGTTGTGGAAATGGGCATGTGTACAGGGGGATCTCACCTGCTTTTCTCAGGTGGATGCTTTCCTCTCCAGGGAAGATGTGGAGAGAGCACCAGTGAAGTCCATCATAGAAGAACATTTGGCCAACCTGATTGTGAGTTTTAACTCATACTTTCCTGACATGGAGGGGAAATCTCCACAGCTCAGTTGGGTGAGAAACCCATTTCTTTTGTCAGAAGAAAGCAGAAACAAGCTCCCTTTCTGTCACCAGGAAAAACTCTTGGATGTGTCATCTGACTATGGCCTACGGATGAAATATGAAAACTCCACTCTAGCGCAGTTTTGGGTGTGTGTAAAAAAGGAGCACCCTGAGCTGGGAGAAAAAGCTTTGCAGCAGCTACTGCCCTTTGGATCCACATATTTGTGTGAGGCCTCATTTTCTGTAATGACTGTGATCAAAACAAAGCAGAGAAACAGACTGGGCCTGGAAAAAAGTCTGATCACTGCTGTGTCCTCCCTGCCCCCGAGGATGACCAAGATCCTCAGTGAAGCACATGTTTCGCACTAAATTATAAGTGCAACTTAGTTTGTTGTTTATTATTACAAGTGTTTTTGAGCTAAAATGTTATACACATCATATATATATATATATATATATATATATATATATATGCACACTGTATACAATGTTTATTATTGCAAATGTTTATTATTGCAAATGTTTTTCATTTACAATGTTTAATAAATCTCATAATGATGGCACATCACTATATCGTAGCTTTTTTTTTCTATCTAAAATTACTTGGCTGAGAAAAAATTTGATAGGGGGTACATTATTGAAAAAAGATTGAGAAGCACTGCTTTAGGCGATTAGCCAATTAGCTTCTGATAGGAGGTGTACTGAATTGGAGGTGTACCTGTGGATGTATTTTAAGTCCTACCTTCAAATTCATGCCTCTTTGCTTGACTTCATGGGAAAATCTAAAGAAATCAGCCAAAACCTCAGAAAAACGAATTGTGGACCTCCTCAAGTTTGTTTCATCCTTAGGAGCAATTTATACACAAGTATTAACACCTTGGATCCATGTAGCCATCATTCCACTCAGGAAGGAGATGCATTCTGTCTCCTAGAGATGTAGTTTGGTGTGAAAAGTTCAAATCAATCCCAGAACAACAGCAAAGGACCATGTGAAGATGCTGGAGGAAACTGGTAGACAAGTATCTATATCCACAGTAAAACAAGTCCTATATCGACATAAACTGAAAGGCTGCTCAGCAAGGAAGAAGCCACTGCTCCAAAACCACCATAAAAAAGCCAGACTACAGTTTGCAACTGCACATGGGGACAAAGATCTTTTTGTAGAAATGTCCTTTTGACCCACTGGGAATGTGATGAAAGAAATAAAAGCTGAAATAAATCATTCTCTCTACAATTATTCTGACATTTCACATTCTTAAAATAAAGTATCCTAACTGACCTAAGACAGGAAATGTTTTCTACCATTAAATGTCAGGAATTGTGAAAAATTGAGTTTAAATGTATTTGGATAAGGTGTATGTAAACTTCTGACTTCAACTGTATCAGAGACTGTATTGGACAAAAATGGCTTTTAGCGGTGGGCAATTGATACACCGGCCAAATTTATATACGGTTAGAAATGTGTCAACCGCTAGAAATATTTGAGGATCAAGAAGCTATCGCACCGAGTAAATTACATAAGGAATTAGTAAATAAAATCTAGAACGTTGTCACCAAAAAGGTTTCCAGTATTCCAGTATATTATATCTGTTCTTCCTGATTGTGAAGAGTTGGTTATATCAAGCTTCCTGCAACTCATGAGCTGAACGAGCTGCAAAGAAGAAACAGTTCATTTGAGAGTTCACAGCCATTTATACACTAAACACACTGATCGGTGGCTCTGCATATGGATATTATTGGACACACTGCATGAAAATCCGGCATTAGTAGTGCATGTTGAAGGAGAGGGCAGGGAGGCGACTCTTATTCATACTGTGGTGCGCAGCGCATGTGACTGTATATTATATCATGAAATGACAACTGTCTACTGTTTAATGATCACGCTTGGTCACATAGTCTTTTTTTATTATTATTTTCAAATGGCATTTAATTTAATTTCAAAACTCTCACATTGCATTACATTTTGCTAATGGCAGCAAACTTTAATATGGTACTTAAATTAACAAGATGAAATTGTACCTTTGAAATTTTTAGTGTTGCGATATTTTGTTAGTATACCGTGCAACCCTAAAAACAGACTTACTGCAGTATATATTTTTACAGAATCTCCTATTATACAGACACAGTATTAAATTGTTTTTGAAGAATAACTTGTATCAGCCATATCATTAGTTTTACCTCTTAAATTTACATATGTATTACAATACAAACATTGATGTGTGGTGGGTAATCCTACTAAAATATGTAAATAAGATTGATGTTTACCTATCTAAAAGCAAGTAATATCTCTTTTTATTTTATTATTTTTATTTATTTATCCCCTTTTCTCCCAATTTGGAATGCCCATTTCCCACTACTTAGTTGGTCCTCATGGTAACGTGGTTGCTCACCTCAATCCGGGTGGTGGAGGATATGTCTCATTTGCCTCTGCTTCTGAGATCATCAATCCTCTCGTCTTATCAAGTGACTCGTTGTGCATGACACCACGGCGACTCACAGCATGTGGAGGCTCATGCTACTCCGCAATCCACACACAACTCACCACACGCCCCTTGAGAGCAAGAAACATTAATTGCGACCACGAGTCTTGGATCCAAGATGGCGGCGCGGTAGCACGCAGCGGCCACTCCGGATCCACAATGGTGCTATTTTTGTTAAAAAAGCCCGACTTTTGCAACACATGGACATCGGAGCAACCAGTGTTCGTGTCTACCATTGCCAGACACTACTGAAATATAAGACTCATGCAAAAACCAAGCTGCATGATGACCTGCAGGAGGCGCTACGCGTACTCGGCTTGCTGCGGAGACCAGGCCTCCAGCCCTCGGCGTCGCCTGATGCCGGTGGCCGGGGAGAGGACGTCGTAAGCGGTGTGCAGAAAGCGGAAGCGCGGAAAGAGGGCGGGGGTCCATGCTAGGCTAAAAACAAACCATAGCCGGCCGGCTCTCCCGTCTATCCTGCTCTCAAATGTTTGCTCCCTGGACAATAAACTGGACTATATCCGACTCCAGCAGGCTACGCAGCGTGAGTTTAGAGACTGCTGCGTCTTTGTTTTCACGGAGACGTGGCTCAGCGACAGAGTTCCGGATGCCGCCATTCAGCTAGACGGGCTCGCCTCGTTTCGTGCCGACAGAAATACAGCTCTCCGCGGTAAGACTCGCGGTGTTGGCTTGTGTGTTTACATCAACACGGAATGGTGCAAGAACTCTATGCTAGTCTCTAGTTACTGTTCATCGCTGTTGGAGCTTGTGACTGTTAGATGCAGACCTTTTTATCTACCACGGGAATTCACCACTGTTTGCATAACCGGAGTTTACATTCCCCCAGCGCTAACGCTAAGGAAGCGCTCTGTGAACTGTATGGGGCTATGAGCGAACTGCAGAACGCTCACCCCGACGGACTGTTTATTGTCGCCGGAGATTTCAACCATGCAAATCTCAAGACAGTGCTCCCAAAATTCCATCAGTATGTGGACTTTGCAACGAGAGGGGCGAACGCGCTTGATCTTGTTTACACAAACATCCCAGGCGTGTACCGGGCGGAGCCCCGCCCCCACCTCGGCTACTCAGACCACATCTCTGTTATGTTAATTCCAGCATACAGACCGCTCGTCAGACGCACAAAACCGCTTCAGAAGCAGGTGAAAACCTGGCCAGCAGGAGCCATCTCTGCTCTTCAGGACTGTTTTGAGTGTACTGACTGGCACATGTTCAGGGAGGCTGCAACATATGGCGATTCTACCAACTTGGAGGAATACACAGCATCAGTGACCAGCTACATCAGCAAGTGCATTGATGATGTCACTTTCTCCAAGACCATCACCACACGCTCCAACCAGAAGCCGTGGATGACTGCGGAGGTGCGCACGCTGCTGAGGTCCCGAGACTCCGCCTTCAGAGCAGGCGATAAGGCAGCCCTAAGAACAGCTAGGGCCAAACTGTCACGGGCAATCAGAGAGGCAAAGCGCGCACACGCCCAGAGAATCCACAGTCACTTCCAGGACAGCAGTGACACGCGGCGCATGTGGCAGGGCATCCAGGCCATCACCAACTACAGGACAACATCAGTTGCCTGTGACAAAGATGCCTCCCTTCCAGATGCGCTGAACGACTTCTACGCTCGGTTTGAAGTGCAGAACGACGTTGTGGCGAGGAAGTCCACCCCTCCTCCCAACGACAAGGTGCTCTGTCTTACCACGGCAGATGTGAGGAAAACTCTACGTAGAGTCAACCCACGGAAGGCTGCTGGACCAGACAACATTCCTGGCAGAGTGCTCAGAGGATGTGCAGACCAGCTAGCAGATGTTCTTACCGACATCTTCAACATCTCTCCGAGCAGCGCCGTTGTTCCAACGTGCTTCAAGGCCACCACCATCATCCCCATGCCAAAGAAGTCTTCAGTGTCCTGCCTCAACGACTACCGTCCCGTCGCACTTACACCCATCATCATGAAGTGCTTCGAGAGGCTCGTCATGAGGCAGATTAAGACCCAGCTGCCCCCCTCACTAGACCCACTGCAGTTTGCCTATCGTTCAACGGACGATGCCATCACCACAACCCTCCATCTGGCCCTCACCCACCTAGACAATAAGGACTCATACGTTCGAATGCTGTTCATAGATTTCAGCTCAGCATTCAACACAATCATTCCCCAGCACCTGATTGGAAAGCTGAACCTGCTGGGCCTGGACACCTCCCTCTGCAACTGGATCCTGGACTTCCTGACTGGGAGACCTCAGTCAGTCCGGATCGGGAACAGCATCTCCACCACCACCACACTGAGCACTGGGGCCCCCCAGGGCTGTGTGCTCAGTCCACTGCTGTTCACTCTGCTGACTCATGACTGTGCAGCAATGCACAGCTCGAATCACATCATCAAGTTCGCCGATGACACGACCGTGGTGGGTCTCATCAGCAAGAACGACGAGTCGGCATACAGAGAGGAGGTGCAGCGGCTGACGAACTGGTGTAGAGCCAACAACCTGTCCCTGAATGTCGACAAAACAAAAGAGATGGTTGTTGACTTTAGGAGAGCACAAGGTGAACACACTCCGCTGAACATCGACGGCTCCTCTGTGGAGATCGTCAAGAGCACCAAATTCCTTGGTGTTCACCTGGCGGAGAACCTCACCTGGTCCCTCAACACCAGCTCTATCACCAAGAAAGCCCAGCAGCGTCTCTACTTTCTTCGAAGGCTGAGGAAAGCACATCTCCCAACCTCCATCCTCACTACATTCTATAGAGGGACTATTGAGAGCATCCTGAGCAGCTGCATCACTGCCTGGTTTGGGACTTGCACCGTTTCGGACCGCAAAGCCCTGCAGAGGATAGTGAGGACAGCTGAGAAGATCATTGGGGTCTCTCTTCCCTCCATCAAAGACATTTACAAAAAACACTGTATCCGCAAAGCAACCAGCATTGTGGACGACCCCGCACACCCCTCACACAAACTCTTTACCCTCCTCCCGTCTGGCAAGAGGTACCGAAGCATTCGGGCCCTCACGGCCAGACTGTGTAACAGCTTCTTCCCCCAAGCCATCAGACTCCTCAATACTCAGAGACTGGTTTGACACACACGTGTCCTGAGTTGCACTTTAATTACTGTCACTTTATAACTGTCTGCTACCTCAATAACTGCTATGTGCATAGAACATTATCTCATAGTATGTTATGTTTACATTTTTAGAAACTGTCATCTTTTTGCACTACTGAGTACTGGTTGGCACTGCACTGTCTATTGTCCTGTTCATTGTCAGTAATTTGTTGTACTGTCCTGTACTTTTTGCACATGTTTGCACATGCACTTTATATAGGTATATATAGGTAGTTTATATAGGTATTTTATTTCGTTGTGTAGTCTCATGTGATCCTGTGTTGGTCCTTTGTTGTTTTTATGTAGCACCATGGTCCTGGAGGAACGTTGTCTCGTTTTGCTGTGTACTGTACTAACTGTATATGGTTGAAACGACAATAAAAACCACTTGACTTGACTTGAGGAGGTTACTATAAACAGAATATAGAAAATAAGCATATCTTTAGCATAAATAGGCCATTTATATACCGCACTCCCCATGCTCACTGGAATTAGATACGGGTGTTAGACATAATTTACTGCTTTCTCTCTCTCTGGATGGGCGCTCGACCACGCCCCCGCTGCCACATCTCCCCATCGTCGGACTCAAGCCGGGGCACCATCTGGCCTGCCTGTGCGCCCTCCCGCCACAGCGATCTCAGGACCTCAGTTTTGCTCTATGTTCAAGAACGTACTGAATTTCATTCTTGCTGTCTGAAGGGCTCTCCTCCCAAGCTTTGCAGATGACGTCAAGCACCCTGCACGGGCGCCGCCCATATAGCAGCTTGAATGGGGAAAACCCAGTGGAGGCTTGCTGGACCTCTCGCACTGCAAATAAAAGGGGATCGAGCCATTTATCCCAATTTCTAGCATCCTCGTACAAATTTACGAATAATGTTTTTAAGGGTTTTATTAAATCGCTCCACCAGGCCATCTGTTTGTGGATGTTAAACACTGGTGCGAATTTACTTAATGCCCAATAATTCGTAAAGCTTCCATAGTGTCCGTGACACAAAAGTTGTGCCCTGATCGTTGAGGATTTCTTTCGGAATCCCCACACAGGAGATTATTTTGAAGATTTCCTCCGCAACACTACGTGCTGAGATGTTGTGCAGAGGCATTGCTTCCGGATATTATGTTGCGTAGTCCACTAGGACTAATACAAAGCGATGTCCGCTCTAATGGCCCGACGAGGTCCATACCAATTCTCTCGAAGGGGACCTCGATAAGAGGAAGGGGGCGCAAAGGCTCTTTTGGGGTGGCCGGTGGATTCACCAGCTGACATTCACTGCATGCCGTACACCACCTGCAGTCATTACCACCAATGCTGGGCCAATAAAAACAGGCTATTAAGCGGTTCAGTGTTTTCCTTTCACCTAGATGACCTGCCATCGGATTATAGTGAGCCACCTGGCTCCGCGGTATTATAAGCTGGGTTGTATCTTCTTTTGTTTGAGCGTCCTGCAACACTCAACCGTTTGTTTATAATCGTAAAATAGGGATATAAAAGTGCGACACTCTGCCAGAGATGTTGACCATCAATCACTCTCACTTGGTTGAAGGCGTGCTTAAGGGTTTAGGCTGCTCGAAAGGGAAATCCCCTGAGGATGGGACGGGCCGCAGCCTCTCCCCCCCTCACGTCATCTTGTCATGGGGCTGACGAAGACGGCCCTGGTTCCGCCTCTCCTGCCAGAGCATCGCATATTTCACATCTCATCACTTTTATGCAGGAACCAGTTGCACATATTCCCTTTAACATATTTCAGAATTCAGGCCAATTAGTCCCCAAAATCACCTGTGTCCACCAATGCTTGGTGAGTACCCCCGATCCTTACCGGTATCTGGTATGCTCTGGCCCGGTCGGGGCCAGCCTGCGGGGTTTGGGGGATCCGGACCACTGTCCCCAGCTCCATCACAGGGCATTGATCCCGGAAGTGCCCTGGATCCCCGCAACACCAGCAGGCTGGCCCAGACACCACGCCCACTCCTGCTTCGGTGGACACTTCCACCTGAGGGGGAGAGCGGCGGGCACTGTAGAGGCATGGGGAGCTGTCCACCACCTCGCATAGGAAACTGGCCTAGGAGGTGGAGCTCCTCGCTTCCGCTGGGCATGAAGGTATGGGGAGATAGCAGAGTGAGAGGGAAGGGTGGAACACACGGGGGGGGAGGAGGGCTCTTCCGCCCTCGGGTACGCCACCATATTAGAGACAGGTGTTAAGACATATTTTAGCTTGGGTGCAAGCACCCTTACCACTTTCTCTCCGGACGGGCACTTGACCACGCCCCCACTGCCACTATGATGTTTTACCAATTCCCATTATAATTGTTGTGTTTGGCTTTTTTCCTCAGAGTTTTCAGATTTACCTGCCCTGAAACATCATCTTCAAACAGTTTGTTGTGTTTGGTCACTGTACATGTCAGTCATGGGGTCTCTTCCTGTCTTAAGTGGGTGGTTCTTGGCCAGAATATGCTGCAATGTGTGTGAGACACAGATCATTATATATCAGAATGTTTTGCTAATCTTATGATTGTGTATGAATGATTGTGTTTGTTCAGGGTCCATGTCTCACCATAGAGGGGCTCCTGGTGATGAGTATTCAGAGAAGGGCCGGTCTCGACACCGCAGTCGCAGTCGTACCCCTGTTCGCCAGCCGAGAGAGCCCAAAGCAGAGAACAGCGAACAACGGCAGAGAGCAGGTTGCACACTCAATCTCTCTTTTCAACATTACACATGACACACAATACATTTCAGGAACATGTTTAAACACAAAAGATGTTTGATGTCAAATTGTGCAAAATGTATTTGGGTAAATTAATCGTTTTTTTCATCTCAATGTCACATGACGTTCTTCTGTGGAACTCAAATGAAGATTATGACACACTTCAGCTCTGATATGAATTTGTGTTGTTGTGTTTGCAGTGCGAGAGGGGAAGACAGACGATAAAGATCTGCTGTCTGATCTTCAGGATGTGAGTGACAGCGAGAGGAAGACCTGCACACCAGAGTCATCAATGGGTACAGCTCTCTCTCTCTCTTGTCAGATGTGATTAGTGCAGGGGTTCTCTACCTTTTTTGTCTGTGACCCATTTCAATTGTTGAGTAACATAAAAGTTTAGATCAATGAATCAAATCCTATTTATTTTCATATTAAACGCAGCTAGCACCATTTCTCATATTTAGTTTGTGTGTGTGTGTTGTCAGGCTCTGGTTCGGGCACTGAGGATGATGGTGGTGAGGAGAATAATGAAGAGGAGTCCAGCAGTCAGAGTGAAGGAAATGAAGAGGGTGAAACAGCATCAGACTCTGAGGGCTCAGAACAGAGCAGAGGTTAGCGCGCACACACACACACACCATGTTAATAAGTTAGAGTTTCAGATCAGATGATCGCCTATACACATGTCTTAATGTGCCAAATTTCTATATCTATAATATCACCTACAGTTAGACTAATGGAGTCTATTACTTGAAGAAAGAATAGTTTATTTAGATTTAATGCTGCAAATAATGATTATTATGATGATGGAGCAAACAGTTTATTATTTTATTTATTGGATAAAAAACACTTTTTATATCCTGCATTTAAAACATAAAAATAAATATATACATTTCATGAATTCATGTGTACTAAAACATTTAAAATATAAATGCTACTAAATAAATTACATTTTTTTTTTTCTCAAAAATAATAAAAACCCTTTTTGTCTTCTATTTGGAAGCAGAAGGACAATGTAAACCACTCAGTTATATATGGTTGTAAAGAAAATCAAAGCCTCCTCTGAACGTAGTAACATGTATCTGTATTGTCTTTAAATATAAAGGACTCTGTGGGGGTCTGGGTATCTCAGCGAGTATTGATGCTGACTATCACCCCTGGAGTCGCGAGTTTGAATCCAGGGTGTGTTGAGTGACTCCAGTCAGGTCTAAGCAACCAAATTAGCCCAGTAGCTAGGGAGGGTAGAGTCACATGGGGTAACCTCCTCGTGGTGGTGATTGGTGGTTCTCTCAATGGGGCGTGTGGTGAGTTGTGTGTGGATCGTGGAGAGTAGCATGAGTCTCCACATGCTGTGAGTCTCCGCGGTGTCATGCACAACGAGTCACCTGATAAAATGCGCGGATAGACAATCGCAGAAGCAGAGGCAAATGAGACTTGTCCTCCACCATCCAGATTGAGGGGAGTAACCGCGCCACCATGAGGACCATCTAATTAGTGGGAATTGGGCATTCCAAATTGGGGATAAAAAAGAAACATTTTTCAATTAATGTAAAAAATAATGCACTGCCATTGGTCCATGTCATCAGTGAATGTGACCTGGGGCTCTACCTTCTTTGATGCCTATTTTGACATTAACTTGACTTTGACTTTAAGAAATTAATTAGAAAAAGATCAGTCAACATAAACACACTGGAGTGCAGAGTGGCCGAGTTGCTGCAAAAGTATCTACTGTATGATAGTTCACGCAGAGACATTTTTCAAAACCTTCTTGTTTTGTTTTTAGTATTTTAGTTTTATTTTCGATGAAATCTGTAAAATTCAATAACAAATGTAACTGGCTTCATATCACTGTAAATCATCACAGAGTAGTTAAAAGTGCTTCTTTTGCTGATATCATGTGGATTCATTAATATCACATATAAGTAATATTGGTTAATGTTTCGGATGTAGTCTGTTGACAGGACAGCATGTGTCTCATATTTAAATGCTCCTCTATGTTTGCAAACAGTATACTGTTGATTCTAAGATGAACTTCACCATGAGTGTATTGTGGCCTTTACAGTTAATGATCTTATACTAAAAGATTATATGCATTATACGTAGGATTTCAATAAATAAACTTGATTTCCAACAACAAACATTTAATCAAAAATAGTGATTGTGCTTAATTTCTCTGTAGCACTCTGTTTGACACGGATGTGCACGATCTTGGTTGTGATGTCCTGAAGTGTAAAATAATTGCTTGCCGTAAAGACAAACTGTTTTGTGAAGTGATAATACACACTTGACTTTGAATTCATAATTCATATTATAAAATACAGAAAATATCACTAACATGTCGGTGATGTGCTGTAGAGAAACAACTCTAATGCGCATTAAACAGCACAAGCACTCTGCCAATGCCATGACATGCAGAAATAAAACGTCTTACCTGTCAGTTATCACTGAAATAAGTGCAGTGAAATATCACACCTGACTCTAACAGCCCTAGGCTTGGTAAAGAGAGGGGAACAAGATGTCTGTGGGCCGTGGTCAGATCATTGTTTAGCTTTAATATTAGTGATCACAATAAATAATTATTTTTTTATTAGCACATTAGCATACAGCCATGGCCAGCAGTGACATTTTGTGTATCGCAAAGTTTGCTGCTTCAGTTGTTGTGGTGTTGAATCACATTGTTTCTAGGTTATTGTGCAGAGTGATCAGATGCATTTTAAATAATTGCAAAAAGCTTCATTGGCCAAAAAACTAAATTTCACTGTTTTTTGGTCCTGGCACAAAATGACCAGCTAACATAATTTCACTAATCATATCAGCAGCACCTGTGAAAGTGTGAGCAAGTACTAGTCAGGTGAAATCACTCTATCATTCTGATCGGATTATAAGAGCAGACTGTTTGCTATAAAAGGAGGGAAGAAGTGCTTCCAATCATTGTGTTCTTGTTCGCAATGGTTACTTCTAAAGAAAGACATGCAGCCATCATCGCTTTGCTTCAAAATGGCCTCACATGCAAGGAAATTGCTGCAAAGAATATTGCACCTGAAAGAACCATTTACCAGATCATCAAGAACTTAAAGGAGAGAGGTTCAACTGCAGTGAAGAAGGCTTCAGGACGTCCCAGAGTGTCCAGCACGTGCCAGGACCGTCTCCTCCTGAGGAGCCCACTACGGATTTGTGTCACCACCAGTGCAGAGCTTGCTCAATATTGGCAGCAGGTTGGTGTGAGTACATCTGCACGCACAGTGAGGCGAAGACTTTTGGACAATGGCCTGGTGTGAAAAAGGGCACCCCCCTTCCGACTGTTTGGGACATCTGGAAAATCGATAGTCCAAAGAAGAAAAGGTGAATGCTACCATGAGTCCTGTGTCATGTCAACAGTGAAGCATCATGAGACCATCCGTGTGTGGGTTTGCTTTTCATCCAAGGGAGTGGGCTCTCTCACAATTCTGCCCAAAAACACTGTCATGAATAAAGAATGCTATATAAAACATCCCTCAAGAGCAACAACTTCTCCCAACGATCCAGGAGCAATTTGGTGATGATCCGTGCATTTTCCAGCATGATGGAGCACCATGTCACAAGGCAAGAGTGATAATGAAGTGGCTTGGAGATCATTACATTGAAATTTTGGATCCCCTGATCTTAATCCCATAGAGAACCTGTGGTCAATCCTCAAAAGGCGAGTTGACAAACAGAAGCCCACAAATTGTGATCAACTCCGAGCACTAATAAGGCAAGAATGGATCACCATCAGTCAGGATTTGGCCCAGAAGCTGATATCCAGCATGCCACAGTGAATTGCAGAGGTTATGAAGAACAAGGGTCAACACTGTAAATATTGACTCTTTGCATAAATTGAGTGTTTTTGCCAATAAAAGCCTTTAAAACTCATGAAACACTTATCATTGTTTTCCAGTATACCACAGAAACATGTGAAATAATTATTTACAAATACTGAAGCAGCAACCTTTGCAAAACACAACATTTATGTCACTGCAAATACATTTGGTCATGGCTGTAAGTGCAGATTGTTGACAGCAACATAACCATTTGGCACAATAATATAGATTATATCACAGGTGTGTGTTTGCTGGCATATTACAACGACTTCAACTGTGGCTCATCCAATCAGAATTGAGTGTCTTCTAAAGCCGTGCTTTATTTTTTATTTTACCACAGTCTCTCATGGCATATTGTTTTAATTTGCATTCTGCCAAAATCCGATATCAGTGCATCACTAACTGAGTGAGTGATTATGGTCGCTGTTAATGTCTATCAACACTCTGAAATGTTAAAGCTCTTGGACATTCACTGATATACTGTATGAGCTAGAAGGGTGTTGTGCTTTTTTCAGGTGACTTAAGTGTGGATCAGTCAGAGGAGGATGAAGAGGACATAGAGAATGGAGATCACATCCCCCCAAGTGAGTGATGTCTTACTCTTTTAAATAGTATTATAAAACATGTCCATAATTAGTATCGTTTTGCTGCCATAAGGTGCGGTTATGTGTATGTAATGGCTGTGCTTGAAAGTGTTTGATGTGTCAGTTCCAGAGTCACGGTTTGATCATGACTCAGAGGTGAGCGGTGAGGAAGACGAGGCAGAGGAAGTTGATGAAGTACTTGATGTTACACCACAGTCTCACACTCACTCGGCCACTCCAGAAGACAACTACATCCCCGAATCGCCTCCCATCTCACCTGTAGAGCTGAAGAAAGAGCTGCCCAAATACCTGCCTGCTTTACAGGTACACAATCACACATGTGCACAACCCTGCCTGCGATGAACATGGTGAAAAAAAAGCCATCAAAGACAATGGATTAAGCTTTAAAAAAAATGTACTTGGATTTCATTCAGTAGGCAGCAGACAGCAACAGTCTTGTTGAGTGCGTTGCCATGGATACGTAGCGCTTGTGGAGGCTTCACGCTTTTCTCCGCGGCATCCACGCACAACTCACCACGCCCCACTGAGAGCAAGAACCACATTATAGCGACTATGAGGAGGTTACCCCATGTGACTCAACCCTCCCTAGCAACCGGCCAATTTGGTTCCTTAGGAGACCTGACTGGAGTCACTCAGCATGCTTTTGATTCGAACTCACGACTCCAGGGGTGATAGTCAGCGTCAATACTTGCTGAGAAACCCAGACCCCAATTAAAATTATTTGTAACTTTACACAGTGATCCCACAATGGTGTTTCATTGCCACGGTAAATAAAAATGTTGATTTATAAAGTAGTAATATTTTGCGAATAAAGTAAAAATGATGAGAATAAAGTCTTAGTATTTTGTGAATAAAGTAGAAATATTACAGAGAAAAAAAATGCAATATTAGGCTAAACAGAGCATCATTATCACTACGATAGAATGGACGGCGAGCAAGCGGCTTCATTAATGCAGGAGATGGATGTGGAGGATGTGGTTGAATCATCAATAAAGAAATCTTTGGTCTTTGGGTGCATCTGTACAGAGTTATTAATATCTGGACACTGCAGCAGTTATGTAGGAAATGTAATGTATTCATTAGAAAGAATTGGACAGATTTGAGCAGTCCTGCTTGCCGTTGTTATTGGGTTTTCCTCTCTAAACAATACTGTAACTGAGGGAATGTTACCACATACAATATCCTGATATGGACTTATATAATTCACTGCAGTTCCAATTATTTTTAGCTTCACTTGAGCGTGAGCCTGTATCTCACACCTCCCTTGAGAGGCGCCCACAGGTTGCAACTCCTGTATTAATGCACACCTCATTCATGAACGGAGAGCTCGCAAACACTTCCCACAAATTCAGCTCAGTTGTATAGCCAAGTTATCTCCCTTGTTAGTGATGTTGTGTGTAAAGACTCCACTTTGCTGTTGTCCATCACATGACTTTCCTTTCGATTTATTCCCAAAATATTATGATAAATAACAATTGCAAATTTAAATTGTTTAATTGCTTTGATTTTATTGTTAGTGTTAGTTTCTGCACAATGAACAAATGAGACGACAAGTTGTAGTTCTCGCTTTGATCCTCTGCAATGAAAATGGGTTTGATCAGTTTATTGCCCGCCTGACATTTGCACATATAAAGTTCTGAACCAGTGTCAGTGTTGTACTGAATATAATTATTATATGACAGGAAAGGGTGGTCATGTTTTAAGTCATGGAAGGAAGGATTTTTCTTCCCTGTGGGCTAAGCCCCGGATGACACTGAAGTTTTCAATGCCTCTGCATTATAGATTATTGTAGGAGTGCACATTTGATTGAATTGAGCAGCTGGATGCACTGAAGCGCTTACATTTCAGAATAAGAGTCCCTGGTGTATTTTAGCTTTTAAAATTAAAAGTTCTGCACTATGAATCAAATCTTTTTTTTTTTTTTTATGGTTATTGGTATACCACATACTGGAATTTAATTTAATTTGGACTCTTGTAGCCTCTTTCTGGCCCTCCACATCACAGGAAGTAAAAGACTAAGAACATTAAATATAGGTTACCAATTTAAAAAAAACCTATTGGTAGATTAACTGGCTTGCAACACATTATTGAATCAGCACAATCCAATATCTGTAGAACTCTATTTTGTATCTATTTATTTAATGGTACATACATTTTTTTAATGCGGTGTATATGTGGTAAACGTGTCTCAAGCATATATTCTACCCCGTTTTACTGATAATCAATGTTAAGGCCATGTTGAGTGTGTGCCCCTGCCTGTTTAAGTAAGTGTGATACATGATTTATTTTCAGATTGTGTTGTTTTTT